>NW_027505121.1:0-283459 GCF_021521415.1 Bidens hawaiensis
TGAAAATAAAATGTATTATAAATTAAGCAAAGTAGCTTAATTTATGAATATTAACTAATTGACAAGGATCTTATTCATTATGTGATGTAGTTTTAGAAACAATCAATGGCTTGAGACACTTTATGATTATTTAAAGGTGATAAATTGAACCATAGGTTCCAAGAACTCTGTTCTTGTAATTCAAACTTAATAAAAAACTTCCAAAAACATTTACTAAGAAGAATATTTATAATAGAACCTACGAACCATAGAGATAAACTTGAATAAACCAAAAAATAAAAGATATGATAATTAATAAAGACTCGATAATTATGGAACTAATATTATTCAAATCTTCAAATTATCTTCACCTACATCATTCTCTCCGTCTTCGAAAAAAACCTCGCCTTCAGTTTTGCCTTTGGACCAAAGCCACCTGGGTCGAAAGGAACATCCACCCTTTTCCCATTCACGATGATTCTTATGACTCTCTTAAATAATTCTACTTTAATAACCGTCTCTTCCAAAATTCTTTTATTCACGTGGCGGACACTACTTACAACTAACCGCCCTAACAATACGCACAAACAAAGATGCCAATGACTCGTGTTGCCCTTGAATGCAAGTTAAGCTTAAACTTTTGTTTTTGTTAAAAAACTATGAATTGGCATAAAGGAACTCAAACATTGTTTACAATTTCTTTTAAGAGAGTTATTAGTACCAAGCATGATAATTTTTTATGATTTCTTGCCTACAATGTTTCAAAATTAGTTGAAAACATAAAGTTTAAGTATCCTTGCTCACATATAATTCTATGTATACATGTGGTAATAATAATTAATCAAGAAGTTTTCGGCCAGGGTTGTTGGCCCAGACAGATCAAATAATCAGATCAACCACACAAACAAACAAAGGAACACGATATATTGGGGTGACAACCCGCGACTCTTTTCATATAACCAAACGAACTTATCAAACGAACATCACGAACATAACAAACTTACATGGAGAAGAGATTTCTTGACTCACACACATAAAACTAATAATCTAGGCCCTATTTATAAACCTACTAAACTTGTTCTCCAAGCCAAACCTAACTTGGAAAACAAGACAATCTTATTCTAGAAGAATCCATAATATTTTTACCATACTAAGCAAATATAAATATCAAACTTAACAAAACAAACCCTCAACTTTATTCATTTAACAAATCAAGATTAATTCTTCATTCACCCCCTTAACCTTGAATTGTATTTCTTCTTGTTTTTTGTACCACCAAGGTCTTGAATTCCCAACAACACTCTCAACTCTTCAATTTTAATCATTGGTTCGTCTTTACCCTTTCTTTTCAATTGTTTGTTACAAACCTGCTTAACAACTTTTTCAAGTTTATCGTTCAAACCATCCACATTGATCTCATAGACAACTTCGTTGTCCACATTCTTCTTTCTCACTTTTCTTTTCTTTCTTTCTTTATTAGAACTTGCAGATGGTTTATTATCTCTTTCCTTATCAAACCATGTTGGACCTTTCATTCTGACAATACTTC
Source organism: Bidens hawaiensis (assembly GCF_021521415.1). Classification (NCBI taxonomy): domain Eukaryota; kingdom Viridiplantae; phylum Streptophyta; class Magnoliopsida; order Asterales; family Asteraceae; genus Bidens; species Bidens hawaiensis. The sequence continues at coordinate 1,529 of NW_027505121.1, forward strand.
TGAACCTTTCATTCCGTTCTAACTTTTCATCAACAAATGCATGATTCTTGACTTTCACACATACTTCTAAATCTATAGTCTTGTTAGCTACATCATTCCTTTCATTCAATTCCATAACCTTTCTCTCATCATCACGATTAGTAGCAAATTTCTTGCTTCCTTTCTCGTTACTTATCTTGACAGTTTTCTCATCTTCAAGGTTGTTTGAGTCAGAAAAACATACCTGAAGATTCACAATCTTCTCTTCCTTTTCTGAAGAAATTCTTTCTTTTTCTTCATTCAATCTTTCCTTTTCTTCACTTTCTAAAACAGCTTGCAAAACTTCTTTTATCTCTGCAGCTTCCTGAGCTTCCTTCTTACGTGCTTGTTCTTCTTGAACAATAGCATCCAATCTTTCTTTCTCAGCAATCTCATCCAATCTTTCTTTCTCAGCAGCTTCTTGAGCTACTTTTTCATCTTCTACCTTTTGTACATAATCAATTCCAATAAATTGAATCTTCAAAGCACGCCATACTTCCTTAGCATTCATGAGTATGCCAACTTGTACCAAGATATCTTCCGGTAGGGTTTGACATATGAACCCCAACGCTATGTACATCTTCCTTTCATCTAAAGCTACGGCCGACTGTAGGTTCAATAACTTCCCAAAAGCCATAGTCTTTCAAAAATCCCTCCATCTTGGTCGACCATACTTTCTAGTTCGATTTCGTCAATACTGGAAGTCCCCCACTCACCATAATGTCTTTCCTATCTTTACTTTCTTATCTGGTTTTTTCTTTCAGTTGGAATTGATTTCCGATCCCAAAACCAATCTCCAAATAACCAAACACCAAAACTTTTCATAGTTTATCAAGAAAAATATCTTGATTACCTACTCACTCGGAAACGATCTTGTAAACCCGGTTCCTTCTTTGCTCACGACTACTACACAATCGACCTAACTAAAAGAACAATCCATATTTTTTCTTTTTGCCTTTTCTGTTAATTTATTTTCCTTTCTAGATGGACTTCTAGATGAAAATATTGTCACCTACTTGCTTGGTTGGTTCATCACCATGGCTCCTTACTTTTTTTAATTCACGGTAACATTAAATTTTAAGGTGTTAGGTTGCTTGGTTCTAATTTGTTTCCTTCCCTCCGTGACTTCTTGACTTTGCTTCACAATAATTAATATTCACCACCAACTTTCTTTACACTTCTGTTCGATCAAACACAAACATCAAAGAATATAAAATTATGTTGATGCTTCCACGGACCTCTCACTATTCAATCAGCACACAGTGGCGATAACCGAAACTCTAAAAACGCAACTTCAATCTTTGAATCGGGATAAAGAAACGAGCCTAAGCTCTTATACCAACTGTTGGCCCAGACAGATCAAATAATCAGATCAAACACACAAACAAACGAACGAACACGATATATTGGGGTGACAACCCGCGACTCTTTTCATATAACCAAACGAACTTATCAAACGAACATCACGAACATAACAAACTTACATGGAGAAGAGATTTCTTGACTCACACACATAAAACTAATAATCTAGACCCTATTTATAGACCTACTAAACTTGCTCTCCAAACCAAACCTAACTTGGAAAACAAGGCAATCTTATTCTAGAAAAATCCATAATATTCTTACCATACTAAACAAATATAAATATCAAACTTAACAAAACAAACCCTCAACTTTATTCACTTAACAAATCAAGATTAATTCTTCAAGGGTGACTCAACATTTTTGGATGTCCAAAGCGAGTTCTAAAATCTTGTCCTTTCCGTAGCACCAAATGTATTAATCAAATCTAAGTTGCAGATGATATTGTTGTAAGCAAACAACATCTGCGTATGCTGAGATTGTCTTTGTTAAATCGTGGAGACCTATATGTACATGTTTAATAATCATTAAGGCATTTTACCAAACACCTGGTGGGCATTCATTCAAAACATATGCAGACCATTCTGAGGATTGATTTGCAAGCGAACGTAATGCTGGTAGATTTCTCTGTGCATGAATGAGCTGTACCGAACTATCCTTGGCTTGATTTGCTGCTGATTGTGTACAAGTGTTGAAAGATTGAGGTGGCAAGATTGGTTTTCTAAGATGAGTGAGTTGAGGGTAGAATCAGAGATGACAAGGAAACATATGGGACAGGTATGGAATTGGGTGATATGCCCGTTTACTCGACCGGATTATGCGATAACACATACATGTTTTTCTTTTATACCACTAATATTCCTAGTTCCTAACAACCAGATTTATGCCAGTATTATATATCTGGTTGTTAGGAACTAGGAATATTACTGGTATAAAATAAAATAGCGTCAAATATAAAATTGTTTTGTCCATTACATTTCATTACTGTGTATGGATAGAAAATAGATTAGACCCGTGAATATACCAACTCCTAGGTAAGAAGTAAGAGCCGGAGTACACGGTGTAATTTTGTTTGTCAAGTAAAATTATAGTCTTTCAGTTAGAAACTTCTCTTTCAGGAAACTAACAAGTAAAACTCATGTCAGCCTGGTAAAAGTAGCAGCACCTATGCTGTATAACTTTATTTACCAAGTAAAGTTATATATTTTGTAGTTACAAACTTCTCTTTTTCAGGTAACAAACAATCATACCATCCTATTAGAAGTGTTAAAATTGAAAAACGTTGGAAACAATTAAAAATCATAAATATACCATGGGATAAGAAGTACGTTGCAAATGCATGTATACATACTCACGACATACAAGGCACAAAATATATATATATATATGTGTTACAAATATATAATCCTAAAAGAAGTGTTAAACTTGAAAAACGAGCAATGATAACATATAGGTGAATTACTTGCATTTAAGTGTTTCTATGTGGCTTCTCTTCCTCTCTTAGTCTTCTTAACTCTTACCATGACTGCACTGGCCACCTAGCTTGCCCATGGTCTCCTCAACAAACATGAATATCTTATGTCTCCACTTCTTCTTCAACACCAAAACTACAATAACACCCCAAAACCCTGTTGTAAAACCACATGTTATGCCCCAAAAAAACCATACCTTGTTTGACTCATCGGCTGCTTCATATTTGTTCTTCGCCATTGCAGTTGGGTCTTCATGGTTGGAGCAATTCGTTGGCAACGGATCGAGCTCCACATAGATCTTTGTTCCCACCATATATTGATGGATCGATGAGGGTTTGCAACTGATGTCCTGTTGGAATTCGCCCTGACAAGTAGTTGTCTGACAGGTTTAAGCTACTCAAGAAAGTCAAAGCAGCAATGCTTGGAGGGATCAACCCGCTCAACTTGTTTTCCTGAGAGATCGAGAGAATTTAATGCTTTCATGTCTCCAATGTTGCATGGAATGCCTCCACTAAGATGATTATTGGACAAATTGAGACCTATTAATCCATGTAGAGCAGTTAATTCTACAGGTATCTCTCCGACAAGTTTATTGCTTGAAAGATCCATGTTACTAAAATAATACCAATTGCTCGTATATTTAAGAAAATGCCTTTGATTATCTGAGTCAATGCCTCCTCAGTACCTTCACCAAAGTAAAAAAAGGTAACGATCGTTAACCATACCTTGCAATCCACCTAAGCAGTGAGGGATTGTTCCTCTTAAGTTGTTATGCGCAACATCCAAAATTTGAAGCTCTGAATTTGTGCACAAAGATCGAGGAATTTATCCTGTGAAGTTGTTGTTGTATAACCTAAAAACCTTCAATTCTTTGATTTTTTCTCCAATCCATTTGGGTATTATTCCATAGAACGCATTGCCACCAAGATCTAAGATAGCCAGGCTACTTAAATTCCAAATTCCTTTGGGAAGCTCACCACTAGAGTTATTATCATCTAAGTTTAAAGATAATAATGATGACATATTCCCTATAAAACTCGGAATAACACCGTGTAACTCATTTGAGCTTAATCTTAGGAACTGCAATTTTTGCAGATTCTTCAAACATTTGTGAATTTCCCCAGTTAACTTGTTATTGGAAAGATCAAGATAAAATAAATCTGTCCTCTTGCACAAGGGCCACGGAATCGACTCATTGAAAGTGTTATTTTGAAGAAATAAACTTGGTTGAATGAAATCTCCATCAGCATCAATATTAGGAACCCCACTAGGAAGGTTGGTTAAAGGCCCACTAAGGTTGTTGTGGGAGAGATCTAAGAAAGGAATGCTGGTCATCTTTTGCAACCATGTGGGCAGAGGTCCTGAAATGGTTGTATTAGACAATATTAATCTTTGAAGTTCCCTCTGACTTTGAAGCCACTGTGGAAGTCCATTTACAATCTGACAGGATGTGAGATCAATATGCATTAATAGGAATGGAGGAAGCCACTCATTTGAAACGTTGATTATCAACTTATTGTTAAAAGCTGCACTCAAGTCCTTTAACATCGAAAGGTTTGCAAAATGGGATTCGAAAACAACTCCCTCCAAAGAATTATGAGAGACATCAAGAGAACGGAGTTTAGAGAGTTGGCCAATAGAAACTGGAATTGAACCATTCAAGTCATTATAAGAAAGGTGAAGCTCAGTAAGTTTCTGAGGGAATGTCGGAACAGGACCTGTTAACTTGTTATACGATAGATCTAATACTTGTAATGATTTTAATTTTCTCACAGATCCTGGAATTGTACTTGTTAAGTTGTTTGAAGATAGATCTAAGTGCTGGATATTAGAAAGGGTTGTTAAATTATGAAGAATATGAGACAGATGTGTCTCTTGTTGGTTACAATATGACAAGTGGAGCTCTAATAAAGAAGGGATGATGTTTAGCAAGTTCGCAAAGTTTGATGCAAAGTTTCATGTTGCACTAAGAGGAAAGAATGAGAGATCTAGGGATTGTAGGGATGTCATGTTTTGAAAAAAGTGAGAGAGTGGACCTATGAAATAATTCCCACCAAGATCCAGGTGTTCCATGTTGGAAATTGTAGTGCTCAAATTATGAAGCAGGCCACGGTCGTCAATTACAAGACCACAATGTGACAAACTTAACACTTTTAATGATACAGTCTGATAAAGCACCATGTCAAGGATTTTCGTTTCATTAAGATTCACGTAACTTAAGTCAAGATGCTCAAGCGACGAAAGCCTGGAAAGATTTCAAATGTGATGAGAAATGATACCAGAAAAACTTGCATTGGAGAGACTGAGGTAGGTCAGTTGTTCAAAGGATCTAATGAACTCGGGGAATCGGTTTCCAACAAATAAATTCCAACTCAAGTCCATGTACTTTAAATGCCTCAAATCTTTTAAAGAAGTTCCTAGCTCTTTGCTAACCAAGTATTTTATGTCACCACCTCTGAGAGAGACTTTCAACATTTCCAGTTAGACTGCCACATGTGACTCTTTCCCAACGACATGTTGAAAAATAATTAAAATGTGTCACGTGTCTTTATTATTATTTTCATATTATGGTGTTTTAATTAGTTTGTTATGCTAAGTCATGTAATGCTATTCTTTAGGGATAGCTTAGAATAAGTCAGTAGGTTATGAAGTCCTGGTTTAGTGGGTTGTTTAGATCATGTGATCATGTGATAGTTGTTGAGTCGTGGGTCTTTGTTTGGCTGCTATTTAAGCAGTGCTTTTGTTATTGAATTATTCATTGAGTTTTCTAAGTATCTCTGCATATCTTTAACAGTGGTATCAGAGCCACATTGTGAGGAACGATCAAAAGAAAACGAGTGATTATGGTTGCTGCGAGTAACACCAATTCCCCTCAGCCCCTTCTTCCTGTCTTCAAGGGAGAAGGTTATGAGTTTTGGAGTATTTGAGTCAAGACGGTGTTGCGATCACATGATCTTTGGGAGTATGTGACATCGGTGTTTGATGCAAGAGATACCGATGCAGCTCGCCTTAGAGAGAATCAAAAGAAGGATGCCCGTGCTCTTGCCCTAATTCAGCAGGCAGTGCACGACAACATTTTTTCCAGAATTGTAGCGGCTGAAACAGCGAACCAAGCATGGATGGTGCTTGAAACTGAGTACAAAGGTGATTCGAAAGTTTTAACAATGAAACTGCAGGGGCTTCGGCGTGAGTTCAAAACCCTACAGATGAAGGATGATGAGGCAGTTTCAGATTTCTTATCAAGAGTGATGAGAATTGTGAATCAAAAAAGGGCATATGGTGAAAACGTCTCAGACCAGCTTGTAGTTGAGAAGGTACTACGAAGCCTGCCCACCAAGTGGGATCATGTTGTAACAGCTATCGAAGAGTCGAAGGATCTCTCTACCCTGTCGTTTGATCAACTCATGGGCTCGTTACAGTCCCATGAAGTACGTGTCAATCGAAGCGGGACAATTGTTGAAGAAGAAAGAGTCCTACAGGCTAGAGAAGTGGTCGGGTCAAGTTATCTCAGGGGAAGAGGGCGATCATGATTTCGTGGACGTGGTAGAGGCCGAGGTGGTCGACTTAATGGTCGAGGTAAGAGTGAGGTTCAATGTTTTAATTGTAATCAGATGGGTCATGTTCGTGCGGATTGTTGGTTTGAACCCCAAGTGAATGCGGCTGTTGAACAAGAAGATGAGTGTCGTTTGTTTATGGCGGTTAGTGAAGACACTCCGGCTCCTAGTGTTTGGTTTGTGGACAGCGGGTGCTCCAATCATATGACCGGGCAACGATCATTGTTCAAACGGTTGGATGAAACGAAGAAAGTGCAGGTTAAAATGGGGACTGGTAAGAGCATTCAGGTTGAAAGAAAAGGTGTGGTAGGACTGGTGACTCCCAATGGAGAGTCAAAAGTGTTGCATGATGTTCAATATGCTCCTGCACTTGGCTATAACTTGCTGAGTGTTGGGCAACTCATGAACACCGGGTACTCTCTCTTGTTTGATGATAATGCATGCGTGATCACACACAAACGTACCAATACAGTTGCCTATCGCGTTGATATGTCCTCTAACAAAGTGTTTCACTCAAACTGGTTTTGTTGCTAATACGGATGAGTCAAATTTGTGGCACCGCCGCTATGGTCATCTACATGAAGAAAGCCTTCAGCTTCTGAGCAATAAAGGGTTGGTTCGTGGGATGTCTCAGATTGGCCAAGTAACAGATTGCGAAGGGTGTGTACTTGGAAAGGCAACACAAAAACCATTTCCTCATAGCCTTTGGAGGACCACACTGTTGGGTTTGTGGAGGCTTGGGCTCGGGTTGGGCCCGGTTTACTTGAAGACAGATAAAATGGGTGTTATAAGATAGAAGACATGGGAGGTCTTGGGCCGGCCCTATATCTCTTTATTAGGACCCGTTTATGTTATCTTGTTCCCTAAGGTAGAAACCCTAACTAGTCTCTATATATTGTAATTATGTACTTGTAATTCCTCACGAGTGAGGCAGTAGCAATAATAAAATACCCTGGTTGCAGCCCGTGGACGTAGGTCAGTTTAGACTGAACCACGTAAATCTTGCGTGTTCTTTACTTTTCTATAGCTTGATTGTGTGTGTGTTTGTAAACCGATCATAACAAGTGGTATCAAGAGTCGAGATTACGTTACACACAGAAAACATTTGTGAGAAGAGTGTTGTTCGATCTAGGGTTTGGAAATTTTTGGCAGATTGAAGTCGTCAAAAGGGAGTCCTACCCAGCGATAGCAGGTTAAAAAAAATAAAAAGAGATATTTCTTCATCTTGTGTTTTTTGGTTTCTTTTGTTGGTGTTCGTGAGATCAACGGCCACCGCCCACTTTCCAATTGATAAAGTCAAATCATATTTGGGGCTTCTTTTGTCTTTTTTGTGGTTGTACCATCGGAGGAGCAGCACCTTTTTTTTTTTGGTCCTACTCATTGCACCAAAGACTAATAAAGATTAAGCACACTACAAAAAAAAGGCACCATTAGAAACTACACTTTTAGGGACTGATATATCAGTCTCAAATGCTTAGTATCTGAGACTGATTTATCTGTTACCATTACTATTGGGAACTGAATTTTTTACGACTGATGTTAGGGACTTCAGTCGCTTACATTATTTGAGACTAAATTTTAGTCACAAATAAATAATGAAAAATGGCACAAAAATTTGGTGACTAATCTTCAGTCTCTAACGTGAAAGGAACATATAAGAGACTGAAAATCAGTTCTTAAGATTTCTAATACATATCGAATTAGGAATTAATATTCAACATTTGACGTATTTTGTGTAAGAAAGGATCAAGGACTGATTCTTAGTCTCTATTTCTTAGGAGCAAATTCTACAATCTAAGGAAAAATGTTAGGGGCTAAGAATCAGTCTCAGAAATCATGTAATGTACCTTTTCCGAGACTGATTTTCAATCTCTAAATATATTTTTTGATGAATTAATTTGGGACTAATATATAGTCTCAAATAACCGCCAAATATTAGGGACTCATCTTCAGTTTTCCAAACATCATCGTCACTTCAATCATTTAGCGTCTAATCTTTTAGGAACTGCTATTTTAGTCTCAAGTAGATGGTATTTGGGACTGATTTATCATTTACTGATTAATTGGGCAATATTAGGTTTATGCGGGAAACTTATTGGAGACTGAATTTAAATCCCAAACCAGTGATGAAAAATTATTCGTATGGCAACTGATCTCCGGTCTCTAATATGATTTGAACATACAATATTCTACTATTTTGAGGTAATTATCAAAGACTAAAAATTAGTTCTAAGAATAGGAACTATTTCAACCACATTAGTTTTCACTAGTTATAATATAAAATATTGTTACGATTTCTACCACCTATATTTTTTTATTTAGATTTTATTACTAATGATTTAGTTCTATACAAGTCATGATTTCTATTCATAATTTATTTGAGATTTTTTTTTGTTACTGGCACACCCCAACTAGCACAATGCGGAAGCGTAAAACGGGAATGTAACAGACACCTCTAGTATCAACACATTGTTTACAAAGAAACATACAAACTAACTTACAAAATATTACAATTCATTGTTCTATCATTGTCTACAGTCTAGGTCATACAAACCAAACTAGTTCATTAACTATAAGATCTTACTACTAACGCCCTTGCTTCTATTCACATAGCATCAACCACACACCTTGAGCAAGTAACAGATCACCAAATCATTCTGATTTAGGTACACCTGAAAAGCAGTTTAAAACGGGTCAACTACCAGAGTTGGTGAGTTTCACGAGTTTCAAGAAAACAGTTATGAATATTCACAAGTTAACACTTGTAATCATGATATAAATATGTATGTATGTAAATGATGTAATTATGCTAAGCTACAGTGAAGCCTTAACTATTTGTGCTGCGTGCATCCATTTCCCACGTCCAATCAACCACTGTGGCCCCCTTTCCGCCCACAATATGCCCCAAGTAGCTATGTCTAACACTACATAGCGTGTTGTATAATTATGGTCATGTGCAAACGTGGTAAAGTTTCAGCAACACATGCCGGCTCCGTTTGGGTTTGTCAAACCAATAGTACTATTCACAAGCCATCGGCTCGAAGTTAATCAATGTGTTGGTGGGGACTTTCGTGTGTTAGCACTTAGATAATTCACATCAATACATGTTTCAGGTATGTATATGTAATCAAACATGCTTTTTACCCCAAAAGTTCGTAAAACAGTTTAGAAGTGGGGTCATGAAACTCACTGTTTAGTAGATAATCAGTAGCACGTCGGTTCGAGGTTTGTATAACTTCCAATCACGGTTTCCTATAATCAATATTATAATAATATTAATATTTTAATATTATTATAATCTCAATACTAAACTGGGCTGTATAACTAATCTGGGTATAGCTGGAACGCCCAAAAAATGGCAATAGGCTTAGGTTGTGATGTTGTTCAATGTCTAATACTTAAAACCGAACTTGACTCAGATTCCCGTTTTCCCAACTGGGCCAAGTTGTTCGTTTACACGTTCAAAAGACAGTTATGGGGAAATAAGATTAGGTAAATGTATTGGTTAATAAAATGATTAAGTTATAAAGAAAGATCAAATATTGGGGTCCCGGATTAGCTACGGGGCCCTTTTCGGTTTATTCAGTTTGATTTGAGAAGAAACACGCACAATCTATCCAAATTGTCCAGGTTTCTCAAGAAAAGTTCGTTTTTACTTACTTAACCCAAAAATATGATTTTTGACCACTTTTGGTGTTTTGATATTCCCGCAGGTTCGTTAGTCGCGAACTTGCCGGTTTTTATAAAAACTGAATTTGTTTAATCTTCAAATTAGCATAATTAATTAATCGTTAATCATTAAATTATGAAAATTTAGCCACTTATCAATTAAAATATGTAGATTTTTATAAAAATATTTCTAGAATTATTTACTGATTTATTAATTTATAAAAATTCATTTTATCAGCTATATTTCGCTTGAAAATCGTCCGTTTATCCCAAAATATTTCCAAAAATTCCACAAAAATTCTTGAATACTCAAATTATATCCCAAAACAACCTGTATCAATTCCAGAATGTAAAAAGCTCGTGCGATACTCTTTTCGGCCCAAATTCGGCTATAAAAACTCACACGAACGCATGTGCACAAAACACCCTAAAACTTTTCCAAATGATCCAAAAATTCATATATGATCAAATACATTAAATCTGAGTTCCTAGAAAAATTTCATAATTTTTGAAGCATTTTAACTAATTTTCCCCATTAAACGTCCCAATTCGGTAATAAATTCGCCAAATATTCTCGGATGGTCGAAAAATTACCAAATTTGAATAGAGACTCAATGACATGGTCCCTGATGTCTCTGAAAAATTTCAAGGCCTAATAATATGCACATCACAACCTTAACCTAAACATCCCGTAAGCGAGTGTTTCGGCATTACCTTAGCGGTTTTGGTTCATTTCCGCCTTTCTAATCAACTTTTCAAGCTCTTGTGCTCCTATGTAGGCTAGATACAAGTCCTATATCACAAAACAAGAAATTTTTCATCAACATAACACCCCTTAACTTAGGGTTTCGGCTAGTGCACAAAAACGAACTTTTGAACCGTAAAAACGCCGTTTCAACCCTTTAATCCGTGTTTATGGCCAAAAAAAACTATCAAACCAAGTTCCTTACCATGTGTATGATCAAAAAATGTTTATGGACCATTTTTAGGGTTTGTACATGGTTAGGAATGATTTTTGGCAATCAAACTATGTTTATATGGTATTAATCAAGTTTAAACGAGCCGAAATCGATTATTTATGACATTTTTACCTACTTTCTTGCTGGTTTTTGATTGAGAGCAGGTTGTGTCCAGATTATTCATGAAAATGATGTTAGAAAATATCTTATACTTAGTATATATTAATAGGAAAACTTAGGGGGGGGGGGGGTTTCCCCTATTGCGGCCGCCCCAAAAGGTGGGGTCCATGGGCCCCCCCCCCCTCATGCTCATTAATCTCGTTTCTCGTGCCCTTATGTGAAATCCCGACCCCAAATTTATTTTGGGTTCGTTTTTTGGCGCGAAAAACTTATCAGGTGCGACAAACAGCGCGAAAACGAGTGTTTTTCGGCTAGTTTTGTGTAAAATTATAAAAACATACTATATGTTTGTAAAAATCGAAAATATTTTCACAGATCGCTTAAAACATTTCAAATAACTGTTTGGTAAGTCTTTTTCGGCTTAACGGATGATACAATTCTTGGTTTATAGCTATTTTCGCGTTTAAATCCATAACTGGTAGTTAAACGAGCATGTTTTCGTTTAACTTGTTTGCTATCGAACTAAGGCCATATTACTAATATTTTAGCTTATATTAAACGTATAACACTTATAGATGGACCCCCGGAATATCTGGTTCTTAACCCCACCCGTTCGGTTAATCGTTCGATTGTTACACAAAAAGCGTTTATTTGCTTAATCGGTAAATACGTACTGAGGTGTACCTTGCTTTGGCTCAAATGTCACATTCTCCCCCCGTTAGAAGATTTTGTCCCCGAAATTTGATTATTCAACTTTGTCTTTATTTGGAAATAGGTGCGGGTATTTCTTTTTAAATTCGGATTTCCGCTCCCACATGAATTCGGGTCCCCGTTCTGAATTCCACCGTACTTTGACCAGAGAGATTTTGTTGTTGTCTTAATTGTTTTATTTTTCCCTCTAGTATTTCTCCCGGTTCTTCAACGAAATTTAGTTTTTCGTTTATGTTCAAGTCTTTTAGTGGCACGATTTCGGATTCGACACGATTTCAGGTTCGAAACATGAAAGACATCGTGAATGGAACTCAACTCCAAAGGTAATTTCAGTCGGTAGGCTACAGGATCGATCTTCGAAATTACTTCATACGGTCCAATGTATCGCGGAGCTAGTTTACCGGTTTTACCGAATCGAATGACGCCTTTCCACGGGGATACCTTGAGGAATACTTTATCGCCTATTTCAAAGGATAACGGTTTCCTACGAACATCAGCGTAGCTTTTCTGTCGATCTCGGGCGATTTTTAATTTGCTTGTGATTTTACGGATTTTGTCAGTGGTTTTTTGAATCAAGTCAGATCGTGTAATTTGGGTATCTCCCACCTCAGTCCAGCACAAGGGTGATCTACATTTTCTCCCGTACAACGCTTCATATGGTGCCGCTTGAATGCTACTGTGACAGCTATTGTTGTACGAAAATTCAACCAGTGGGAGATGTTGATCCCAGTTCCCACCGAAGTCTAGTACACAAGCACGAAGCAAATCTTCTAAGGTTTGAATGGTTCGCTCGGATTGACCGTCGGTTTGGGGATGGTAGGCGGTACTTAGGTCAATTCGGGTTCCCAAAGCTTCTTGTACGGCTTGCTAGAAACGAGAGGTGAAATGGCTATCACGATCAGAAATAATTGAAACGGGTACACCGTGTTGGGATACGATTTCATTTATGTACATGTGAGCAAGTTTTTCAGTTGTGTAAGTGGTTCGGATTGGAAGGAAGTGTGCGAATTTGGTTAGTCGGTCAACTATCACCCATATTGCATCGTTTCCTCGGGAAGTTTTAGGGAGGTGTGTTACAAAATCCATGGTAATTTGTTCCCATTTCCATTGCGGTATTTCCGATTGGTGCAACATTCCCGAAGGTTTTTGATATTCGGCCTTAACCCTCGCACAAGTTAAACACTTACTGACATACGTGGCTATATCCTTCTTAATACCGGGCCACCAATAATACTCCTTCAAGTCCTTGTACATCTTATCCATTGTATTTGGACTTATGGTCTTCGTCCATGATCAAGTCACGCAGATTGCTGAAAGTGGGAATCCAAACTCGGTTTTTGCAATATAAAATTCCGTCGGTTCTTTCTTCAAAATTTTGTTCGGTCCCATGTAAGTTTTCATCTTACAAGTGATCTCCTTTCAGAGCTTCGTTTTGAGCAATATGAATTTGTTCGGTGAGACTGGTTTGGACGATCATTCCAAGTGCTCGGACCCGTCGTGGGTTGATCCTGTCTTTTCTGCTCAAAGCATCCGCTACTATATTAGCCTTGCCCGGATGGTATCGAATCTCACAGTCATAATCGTTCAACAACTCTACCCATCTCCTTTGCCTCATGTTTAGCTCTTTCTGGTCGAAAATATGTTGTAGGCTCTTGTGATCGGTGTATACTGTACATTTGGTGCCATATAAGTAGTGCCTCCAGATCTTAAGTGCAAAGATAACTGTGCCCAGTTCCAAGTCATGGGTGGTATAATTCTTCTCGTGCACCTTTAATTGTCGAGAAGCGTAGGCTATGACTTTATTTCTTTGCATTAGTACGCATCCCAACCCTTTCCGTGACACGTCACAATAAACTACCAGATCATCAATTCCCTCTGGAAGACTTAGTATCGGGGCTTGGCATAGTTTCTGTTTTAGCAACTGAAAAGCCGCTTCTTGTTCCTCTCCCCAAGCATAAGCACGATCTTTTTGAGTCAAAAGAGTTAAAGGTTGGGCTATGCTGGAAAAATTAGCAATAAAGCGTCGGTAATACCCAGCTAATCCCAAAAATTGGCGGATCTCTTTCGGTGACTTTGGGGCTTGCCAATTTTTAATGGCTTCAATTTTGCTCAGGTCCACATGAATACCGTGTCGGTTAACAACATACCCTAGAAATTGTACCTCTTGTAGCCAGAATTCACATTTTGACAGCTTGGCATACAACTTTTCCTGCCTTAACAGCTCCAAAATGGTTCGTAAGTGCTGATCGTGGTCCTCCTTGGTTTTCGAATATATCAAAATCAATAAACACGATAACGAATTTGTCGAGGTACGGTTTACAAACTCGATTCATAAGATCCATGAAAACTGCGGGAGCATTAGTCAGTCCGAATGGCAAAACTAAGAATTCGTAGTGGCCATAACGAGTTCGGAACGCCGTTTTAGACACATCTTCCTCTTGAATTTTAACTTGGTGATAACCGGATCGGAGGTCAATTTTTGAGAAATAGTTTTCCCCTTGAAGTTGGTCAAATAAATCGTCTATTCGTGGAAGAGGGTATCGGTTTTTGATGGTAACTTTGTTTAATTCCCGGTAATCAATGCACATTCTAAAACTTCCATCTTTCTTCTTTACAAACAATACCGGTGCTCCCCAAGGAGAATAACTAGGACGAATGAAATCTTTATCTAACAAATCCTGTAACTGGTTAGATAAGTCTTGCATTTCTGAGGGTGCCAGTCGATAAAGTGCCTTAGCAATGGGGGAGGATCCTGGGATTAAGTCAATACGGAATTCAACCTGTCGGTTCGGTGGTAATTCAGGTAAATCGTAGGGAAAGACATCGGGGTATTCACGTACAACGGGAATCTCTTTTATGCATTTCTCATTAGGGTTCTTTATAGTCATGTTTGCAAAGAATGCCATACAACCTTGGCGTAAACATTTCAACACTTTGAGATGAGACACGAGAGGTAATATCAAACCGGACTTCTCTCCTTGTACCACAATCATCTCACCATTCGAAAAGGGAATTTTAACTGTCTTGTCGTTACACACAATCTCTACCTTATTCTTGGTTAACCAGTCCATGCCGACTATAACATCAAAACTTCCTAACTCTACCGGGAGTAGGTCAATAAGGAATAGGTGGTCATTAAGAATAATGGAACAGTTTTGGACTATTTGGTTGACAGTTATAGAGTTACCGTTAGTGAGTTCTATAGTATAGAGATTTGTTAGTTCACTAACTGGCATATTACCCAGGGATACAAAACTAGTGGAAATAAAGCTTCTATCGGCACCCATGTCAAATAATACAGAAGCATATTGATCAGAAACAACAAATGTACCTGTTACTACGTTCGGGTCTTGTCGTGCTTCTCCAGACCCGATAACGAACGCGCGTCCCCGAGGCGCCCCAGAAATCGATGCTTGGTTCCGACTGGTGACTGCTCCTTGATTCAACTTGGGCAGTCTTTTCTAAAATGCTCCGTTCTACCACATTCATAGCAAGCACGGCGGTTTGCTGGTGCTGTGATTTGTTGGATAGGTTGTTAACGAGCAGTTGCGGTCTAGGTGGTTGTGGACGACGAGGTTGAGTTGCTTGGGTTGGTCAGTCGACAATTCCCATACTGACTCTACAACTAGGGCCATTATGCCCCGTTCTCCCACACTTCTGACAAATTAACGGTCTGCACTCACCCACATGATGAAAACTACATTTATCACATTTTGGCCATGGTCCCTTGTACCTGTCTCGTTTCACCTCAGAACTGCTCATGACATAATTTTGTATTGTCGGGCGTGCACGCTTATTTGCTGGCCTTCCTTGTGATCCTGATCCATAATCGGTTCGCTTCATACCTGATGATTCCCCGGCCATTCTCAATACTCCACTTCTTACCAAGTCAAAAGTCACAATGCCAGCTTGAGTCACGGCATTCTCGAACGACGTGTGACCCACAGAGTTTACCAAACTCCTCACTTCTGGGGCTAAACCCCAAATATAACGTTCAATTCGTTTGTCTTCGGGAGTTACTAACCAGGGTACTAAACGAGCCAGTTCATTGAAGCGGTTCGTGTATCCCAAATGATCCGCTCCTTTCTTTTCCAGACTCCAGAGTTCGTGTTCTAACCTTTGTATTTTGTTCTTTGGACAGAAATGATCTAGCATTAATGTTTTGTGTTCAGCCCAAGTCATGCGGTTAACCGTATCTTGCCCTTTTATCTGAACTGTAGTGTTCCACCACATCAAAGCATGATCCGTAAAAGTAGAGGCAACATACTTGACAATGTTTTCGGGTGGACAATTGCTAATATTAAGAACAGATTTCGTCTTCTCTATCCATTTGATTAACCCATTTGGCCCTTCGATACCCTTGAATTCAATCGGTTTACAGGCCATAAAGTTTTTGATCGAATATTCCCTTCGAGGGGGATTAGGGTTGTTATTGTTATTATTTGGGTTCGATGGAGGATTATTGTTGTTGACATTATTTGTATCCGGTGGGGGATTATTGGCATTAGGAAGGGCATTTGTATTAGGTGGGGGATTATTATTTGTAACTGTTTCATTGTTGGTTGGGGGAGCATTATTGATTTGTTGATGGTTTGTTTGTATATTGGCATTAACACTTGCAGTTACTTGTGTTACAATAAGTGGTATTGCTGCCTGCATTTGCCGAGCAATCATCTCGGCCATTTCTGCCTTAGTCATAGCGGTTGCTTTCCTTGGGGCCATTCTATAATGATAAATAAATATAAGCCAATTAATACTAATTCCAGTCTACGGCACTGTGTAATAATAATCACAATAAATGTTGTATAGGTAAACCAGATAACATACTGACATTTCACAATTTGTTCTGTACATTGATAATAAAAGGTACATAGACTTAGCCTGATAAAGGCCAGTGCTTGCATGTATATATCAAAATCTGTCACTAAGTTACTGTTAGACTTAACCCTGCAAGGGTCAGTGCTTGTAATAATGTACAAAATTGTGCCCCATGTTAACATAACATACTACTATATACATGCATGGAGTACCAAAAGATCACATACACATATATGTAACATCCTGCATCTATCCATACAAACGATAGACTAACCACAAACATGAAAACAACAACACTGTAATCATCCAGTAACAATTCCACAGTCGAACTGTCACCCTATCCAAACACCAACGGTGGTAAGCATCTGACTGCTACAAGTTCAGTACTATCTGCTGTAACGTCGATAAGCACTGGGTCACGTCCCTTCTATCCTGGTTAATATTAGCTATGGCTATCGAGTGGTCTATCACACGGTCAGTCAGGACAGCCATCCAAGAGTTGTTTCCTGCATTTGGGAGGTCAGGGCGAGGAGTAGGTATACTCAATGAACGGGAAGATGAAGTATCCGCCCTAGGACGTGAAGGTCCTCCCCGGTAGTGGGTAGATCTAAATAGAATCGAGGTAGGGTCAATCGGGGTTACCCGAATACGGGCAGTCTGTCAAACTCGCTCAGTAACTGAAGTTGTCGGCGACAGGTGTATAGGTAGAGTGGGTGATCTGGCTACTCTAGCAGGTGAACGATACTGACTGTTAACTTCGTTTTGATCCATGCGTGGTGACCTGGGTGGATAACTATCGCATCTGTAGCCGGATAGATCAGGCACATTTCTGGGCAGCTCTCTACAAATAACTTCTTCTTCCATCTCTTCCTCATCCTCCTCCGGTTCCTCTTCTGGGTCCTCCTCCTCTGGATCCTCCTCCTCTGCAGAGATTACCGGTTCTTCTTCCGGTATGTAGTCGTTATTCCTTGACATGACTCTGCACAAAGGTTAGTTATAAGAATAATATCTATTGCTAGCGCTAATTATTGTCGAGGAGATTAATTAATTAAGCCAAATTTAATATTAATTATATTAGAATATAATATTAGTTTTATTAAAATTTTAATTTTATTATTATTAGAATTAATACTGAATATAAATGAATATAATAATCATAATAAAATTTACCGTCATTAACAGTATCGTACATACACGTATTTGTACACTTTGTTCCAAATAAGCACGTATGAGTGTTACATATATATATACTTACACATTACCTTTTATACACATATGTTGCCATTTTTACCTAACCACACGTTCCGCGACTTCTCCCCGAATTCCATCGTACAAGCAAGTCTGTTATTATGTTCTGGACCACAATAACTTACTTGCCCAACAAGTTCATCCCGACATCCATCGGTATATAATATTAAATTTATTATTTAGATATTTCCCAGAGTTAATCGAGCCTACGGTTATATTTTAGGTACCCTAAGGGATAACCTAATCCTTTATAACCAATGGCTCTGATACCAACTTCTGTCACACCCCGACTAGCACAATGCGGAAGCGTAAAACGGGAATGTAACAGACACCTCTAGTATCAACACATTTTTTATAAAGAAACATACAAACTAACTTACAAAATAGTACATTCCATTGTTCTATCATTGTTTACAGTCTAGGTCATACAAACCAAACTAGTTCATTAACTATAAGATCTTACTACTAACGCCCTTGCTTCTATTCACATAGCATCAACCACACACCTTGAGCAAGTAACAGATCACCAAATCATTCTAATTTAGGTACACCTGAAAAACAGTTTAAAACGGGTCAACTACTAGAGTTTGTGAGTTTCACGAGTTTCAAGAAAACAGTTATGAATATTCACAAGTTAACACTTGTAATCATTATATAAATATGTATGTATGTAAATGATGTAATTATGCTAAGCTACAGTGAAGCCTTGACTATTTGTGCTGCGTGCATCCATTTCCCACGCCCAATCAACCACTGTGGCCCCCTTTCCGCCCACAATATGCCCCAAGTAGCTATGTCTAACACTACATAACGTGTTGTATAATTATGGTCATGTGCAAACGGGGTAAAGTCTCAGCAACACATGCCGGCTCCGTTTGGGTTTGTCAAACCAATAGTAATATTCACAAGCCATCGGCTCGAAGTTAATCACTGTGTTAGTGGGGACTTTCGTGTGTTAGCACTTGGATAATTCACATCAATACATGTTTCAGGTATGTATATGTAATCAAACATGCTTTTTACCCCAAAATTTCGTAAAACAGTTTAGAAGTGGGGTCATGAAACTCACTGTTTAGTAGATAATCAGTAGCACGTCGGTTCGAGGTTTGTATAACTTCCAATCACGGTTTACTATAATCAATATTATAATAATATTAATATTTTAATAGTATTATAATCTCAATACTAAACTGGGCTGTATAACTAATCTGGGTATAGCTGGAACGCCCGGAAAGTGGCAATAGGCTTAGGTTGTGATGTTGTTCAATGTCTAATACTTAAAACCGAACTTGGCTCAGATTCCCGTTTTCCCAGCTGGGCCAAGTTGTTCGTTTACACGTTCAGAAAACAGTTATGGGGAAATAAGATTAGGTAAATGTATTGGTTAATAAAATGATTAAGTTATAAAGAAAGATCACATATTGGGGTCCCGGATTAGCTACGGGGCCCTTTTCGGTTTATTCAGTTTGATTTGAGAAGAAACACGCACAATCTATCCAAATTGTCCAGGTTTCTCAAGAAAAGTTCGTTTTTTACTTACTTAATCCAAAAATATGATTTTTGATCACTCTTGGTGTTTTGATATTCCCGCAAGTTCGTTAGTCGCGAACTTGCCGGTTTTTATAAAAACTAAATTTGTTTAATCTTTAAATTAGTATAATTAACTAAACCGTTAATCATTAAATTATGAAAATTTAGCCACTTATCAATTAAAATATGTAGATTTTTATAAAAATATTTACTGGAATTATTTACTGATTTATTAATTTATAAAAATTCATTTTATCAGCTATATTTCGCCTGAAAATCGTCCGTTTATCCCAAACAATTTCCAAAAATTCCACAAAAATTCCTGAATACTCAAATTATATCCCAAAATAACCTGTATCAATTCTGGCTATTGCGGCCGCCCCAAAAAGGTGGGGTCCATGGGCCCCCCCTCATGCTCATTTGTCTCGTTTCTCGTGTCCTTATGTGAAATTCCAACCCAAAATTTATTTCGGGTTCGGTTTTTGGCGCGAAAAACTTATCGAGTGCGACAAACAGCGCGAAAACGAGTGTTTTTCGGCTAGTTTTGTGTAAAATTATAAAAACATACAATATGTTTGTAAAAATCGAAAATATTTTCACAGATCGCTTAAAACATTTCAAATAAGTATTTGGTAAGTCTTTTTCGGCTTAACGGATGATACCATGCTTGGATTGTAGCTATTTTTCGCGTTTAAATCCATAGCGGGTAGTTAAACGAGCATGTTTTCGTTTAACTTGTTTGCTATCGAACTAAGACCATATTACTAATATTCTAGCTTATATTAAACGTATAACACTTATAGATGGCCCCCCCGGAATATCTGGGTCTTAACCCGACCCGTTCGGTTAATCGTTCGTTTGTTACGCAAAAAGTGTTTATTTGCTTAATCAGTAAATACGTACTGAGGTGTATCTTGTTTTGGCTCAAATGTCACAGTTACGAATATAGGGTGTAGTGAAAAAATATTTACCAAAATGGGGTATTTGGAACTTATTTAACAAAATAGGTGATTTTGTCTAGAGTTGTCTTTTCATATTATAATCTTATATCGGGTAAAAATCAATTCTATTAAAAATTTTCTCTTTGAGAAAGATAATAAAAAATAAATTAAAAAATAATGACATTTATATTTTTGTCTATCATCCTGATGAATTTCTTCGAAAATAATCCATTACGATTTTTGAATCAACTAATTATTTTTTTTCATGACCAACTTCAACTAATTATTTATATGTTTTTAATCAACTAGTTATTTTTTTAAAAAATAATGACATTTATATGTTTTTGAATCAACTAATTATTTTTTTTTTCATGATCAATTATAACATCTCGGGAATACCCTGTTCAATTTTGGGCCAAAAGTGACAATTCTGAAACTTATAGGGGTTAAAATGAAATTTTTGGTTTTTCAGACCCATCGCGCTACGTGATGGGTGAACAGATTAAATCATCGCGTTACGCGATGCCATTCCCAAGAAATTTTGAAAAAAGGGGGCGCCGCACTCTGCGATGGTCCAAGAACAAGTGGGCATCGCGCTACGCGATGACCGGGTTAAGTAATCAGGGCCACATGGCCAACCACGTGTCAACACGTGGCAACACCTCGTCAATTGCGGCGGCGCGCTACGTGATGGCCTAAGGAAAGGCCCATCGCGCTACGCGACGGTCCCCAAAACTTTGCTTGTAAAAGCGGGCTACGGGTTTGGAGCTCATTCTTCCCGCATTCACCATCACTTTCACATAGTTAACATTGGAGAACGTGCCCGAGTGTTGTGAAGTTCCGATGTCCCTTTTCTTGAAGTTCGTGCAAGTATTGGAGAAATAACGAGCCGTAGAGCAGTTAAGCGAAGTACTGCCAACTAAGCAATCATTCTGCCTTAGCATAAGTATTTCAAGCATTCACTAAGGTAGAATCTAAGTTTAATTATTGTTTATATTAAGCTTAGACTCAGTCAAGGCTATGGCCTTTAACCTTGAAAGTATTTTCAAAAGCATTCACATACAGTTTTCAATCAAACATTACTTTTATACAAACTATATTTTGATGGGCATGTAGTAACTGGAAAGGGAATATCATTAGTAGACTCTTCTTGCCCAAGGTAAGTAATTCGTACACATCCCCATTAGCCGTGGGACCTGTTTACTTACCTGGAGAAGTTTGCTAACATGATAGACTCTATTAGGCCAAAGCATGCTATACCAAACATCACACTAATACAATCATGATTTCAAAACATTCACAAACCTAATCAAGGTTAAAACCAGACTTAAGGTCTGCAGTCTAATCAAGAAGGTTTTTAAAGCAATCACACCAAAGATACATGTGAATACGTTAAACCTTTACAATCAGTCAAACATATTTATATGCTCTATACGAACATTTCGGTACCGTTACCGGTACCAACTATTTCCGATTTTCGGGATCGGTACCAGTCGGTACCGGTACAATTCCGAGTTCATCCCTGGTGGAGACTTGTATAATAATAATAATAATAATAATAATAATAGTTTAATAAAACTTTCAAAATTTCAATTGTAATCAACGATAATAATAATAAAGATAATAATAAATTATTATAATCATAATACAATAATAATCATAGTAATTTAGATGTTACAAGTAAAGATTTTTTTTTGTTTTTAATAGAATAGCTTTATCTATTTTAACCTAGAACATCAAAATTACCTTAAACTGCTCAACAACAAAATCGGGATGCCAATCCCTTCTATTCATCCCTTAATTACGCGCTCATTGAATTTGAAATCATCTGCTCTCCATTCCCCTCTTTGCTTTGAACTCTCTCCTTTCTGTGCGAAGAACAACAGGCGTAGTCAATCAATTGTCGGGCATATTTGAGGTACCAATTAAACTAATTTCTGGCTTTAATCAATAAATGCATCTTGTATATGTACATTTAGCCGATAATTTGAAAGTGGTTGTTAAATCCTAATTAGATTTTAGGTTAATTTTTTGATTCGTGTAAATACTGTTAGTCGGTCAATTCTGATTTCCTTAAGATTGTTATTAATTGATATTTGTGATTACTATTTTTGGATTTCCCCACTTTATTCAAAATGTGTGTTTGTGAACTGGATAAATATCGTTGAGGAAACTTGTCTTGTAGAAATAAATAACATTTTTTATCAACCTTTTGTCAAAAAATGGCATAATAATCCTTTTTTGTTAGTTTACGTTAATAATCGTTCGTAATATGCATTGGTAGAAATAAAATCCTTTATTTTGTTAGTTTACAGTAGTAGTCGTTTGTAATATGCATCTCGAACAAACATTAGAACTTGATGCAAAAATGAGCTTTACAGATGCACTAAGGTGTCAAATACAGCCGAGGCTAGATCTCTGGATAATTAGACAGCCTTAGAAATGCAAGTTCTGATCAAATGATTGAATGAAACCCAAAAAGCATAACAAAGTTAGTTTGACCGAATAAACAACAGAACAGACCATCTGCAACAACACAGGATATCCATATATTAAAGTTATGTAGACTACATGCTATTTGTGTTCTAGATTAGGGATGAGCTCTGGATGGTACCGGTACCGATCCCGAAATTCGGAAATAGTTGGTACCGGTACCGAAATGTTCGGTTTGGTATCGGTTCGGTACCGTATTTCGTGAAAAAATCGGGAAATACCGGTACCGTACCGAACCGACCGGTACCGGTACCGTACCGATACCGAAAACTCAAAACTTGGTACCGATTCGCTACCGACGGTACCAAATCGGTACCGAATTCGGTACTGGTACCGGTACTAATCGGTAACTGTACCGAAAACGCTCATCCCTATTCTAGATAGTACCCATATGGCCCTTTTTTATATTATATGATGGGGTCTTTTGGATTTTACATGGTATTTGCAGACTTTTTACAAAATGGTTTGATATTCGTCTTCGTAACGTCTTAAGTCTTGCCAAAGGCACACGCTTTTTGTCTGTTGCTGTAAGTTGCCAAATCTGTTATGCTTTGTTGCATGTTAATTGTTTTGTTCGGTATCGTCCATTAACCTTTTGATGGCTGGTTTTGCCCAAAAAAAACTTGTCTTCTTATCCCCTTTGTTGTATCTTTTGCTTCTCTGTGCCTACATCCGCCATTTACGAATATTATGAGACAAACTGCTTAAAATAAAAAAATACTCGAAAAATGGCGTTGGTAGATTGGACCGACTGTTTTGACCAGTGCTTAAAAGTACCGGTTCAACCAGTTACCCAGACATACATTTTCATGAAGTACCATAAATGGGAGTTGGTACCAAAAGATGTGAAAGATCAGATGTATGAAAAGTTACAAGTAAGTTGTTTATATCTTTACTTTCAATTATCTAGAAAATATTAAGATATTATATTATCATTTATATTATTAACGTATGTGTTTAATGTAGGTAAGATTCAATTTGTTGCGAGCAGATAAAGGTATTATGGAATATGTGGATGCTCGACTACATGCCCAATGGAAACGCACATGAGGTACTTTAAGTGACTACTGGAAGAGTAATGGAGGATACAACAATTTAGAACTAGCAAGATAAATGAAGCCTGGTTGTCGGAGTGAAGAAGATTGGACCCATATGTGCGATTATTTGGAGTTAGAATCAAATAATTCTTAGATCATTTATATATTATAGCTGTTCTAATAGTATACTTTATTTGGGCTCTTGGATTGCATTGTCGGGTTCCACGGTCTAGACTAGATTGCTTAGCTCAAATGCATCATAACTTTTTCTTAGGTTGTGAGTTTTAACATGTTTGTAAATATTGATTATATAGAAATACAATAAACAAATGGAAGTTAACAGAAGTAAACAAGTTATTACGATTAGAGGAGGCTCCCGCTCAATAGCTAATCATGTATTCCAGATGGTAAGATTTAAACCTTACAAGTTACAATTTTTTAAACTATCATGGGGTTGTATTCTCTATTATTACACTTTCTATTATTGTAGACAAATCACGAGACTCAAGTAGCGCCTACCCCATTTGAAGTTTATTACAACTTGCATTTCAACTCTAACAAAAAAGGATGGTTAAATGATCATGCACGTATTGAATATGTAAGTTACTCTCTTTTATGGTTATTTTGCTACTGTATGGGTTATCATTTGGTTTGTTCATAGTCTGGTTTCATTGTTTTTTTTTTGTCAAACTTTTAGTCAAACCGTTAGGAACGGTTTTTTATATTGGAAACCAAAACTAGACAATTGGGAATCAAAACCAAACTAGTCGAACCTTTACCAACAGTTCAATCAGGATTGGTTCGCGGTTTGAGCTTTATTGGGCTTTCATAACTGTTTTTCGTACTATCTCTTTTGCTAGGAAAACATTCTTCACCATAAAGACGAGGCTATGGCTAAGTTATCTTCAGAAGGAATGGTTATAACTGCTGATATGGAATGTGAGCTAGAGAAAGAGGCAATTAAAAGTGTTTGTGCTAAAAAGCAAACAATAAAATCTGCATGGGAGGTAGGCGTTGGACCGGTATTGAGGAAAAAGGATCATTGGATGATATCGGATTCGTCTCAACCACCTTCAAGTGAGACCGAAAAACTTCAAAATCAGGTTGTTGCACTCAAGAAGGAACTGAAACAGAACCAGGAGAAACTTAGACAAAGTAATTAGCTGTACGAAAAAATGTCAATGTTCATGAGTTCAAAGTTTCCAGATTTTGAGAATGTTGTAGCTGCATCTGCAAGTAATGGAGGAAATGGATCGAGTGGACAACTCAGTGAAAGTGGTAGCGAAGACCTGATCTAGCTAGCGTGTTAGTTAAGACTTATTCTTTATGGTTTGTTACTTGTTTTATTTACTAGCATATTAATGTTTGGAAACTAGCTTTTGTTTCTTTTTTATGTATAGCATTTCAAAGTTATGATATTGTTGGTTTAGCATTACAATGTTGTGATATTGACAGTCAAATGAAGATATATGGAAACTATTTTTAGTCCTAAAAGTAAATAAATTAAGACAATGCAAATACATATTAAGGACTGAATAAGATTTTATTGGAAACTATTTTCTAGTCTAAATTAGATTTAAAGATAATATCAAAGACTGATTTATAGTTACTGAAGGAGCGTATTAGAGATAGATTTTCAGAATCTGATTAAAAGTATTGGAGACTTGTAAATTTTGTTATTAGAGACTGATTTTTAGTCTATATAAAAAGATATTCGAGACTAAAATGACAATGCATTTGAGATTAATTTTCAGTCACTAAAAAAACATATTAAGGATTGAAATGACATGCTATTAGAGAACAATTTTTAGTTACTAAAACACTTTATTAGAGACTGAAATTTGCGATATTAGAGACTAAAAACTGGTCTCTAATATACCTTTTTAGGGACTGAACTGGTATAGAGCTACGAATATAATAAAACACATTAGAGACAAATAGACATGACTTAGAAGACTGATTTTTAGTCCTTAAAAAAATGCAATTGGGACTGAAATATGATAATACTAGAGACTGATTTTTACTCACAGAAGATATGTATTGGAGACTGAAATGACGTGGTATCATTGATCAGTTTAAGGACTAAATTTATGTGTATTGGACACTGAATATTAGTCCCTGTTGACGCCAAGCAATGGGGACTGATTTTCGGTTATTAAAACTACTATCTAGGACTAGGAATAGGGGACTGACTTGGGACTGGAAAAATCAGTCCTTGATAACCATTTGGGACTGATTCGTTAGTATCAGTGACTGATTTTTCAGTCCCAAATACCACTCTTTTTTGTAGTGGCAGGAGGCATTCTTTTTGTTGACCCCACCACTATTGGCATATTGAATTGTTTTTTATCAAGGAGAAAAGAAAAGGCAGAAGCCTTTTTTTTGTAGGATCTCTTGTTTGCATCGTCATCTTGCAACAGAAAAGTTCAGGCAATATTGGTTGTTATTGGTCAGTTTTGGAGCAACGGTTATCATATTTGTTTTTGGTTTGATTGAGTTTTTGGCATATTTATCGGGCAGTTTAGCCAGTTATTGTTATGGCAGAAGACGGAAAGGTTATGATATAGAAGTTTGATGGGTAGAAGTTTGGTTGGTGGAAGATGCAGATTGAAGCACTACTTTGTCAGAAAGATTTAGATGTAGTGCTAGATAAATGAAAAACCAGAAAAGATGTCAGAAGCAGATTGGAAGAAGTTAGACAAGAAGGCTAGGGCTTGCATTACTCTATCGTTATCGGAAGATGTGGCGTTTAACATCATGAAGGAAACCACAGCACGTGGTATGATGGATGCACTATCCAACATGTATGAGAAGCCATCGGCAGCAAATAAGGTCTATCTTATCCGAGAGCTAGTGACTACAAGAATGAAAGAGGGTGGGTCAGTTACAATGCATATTAATAATCTTAATTCGATCCTGTCTCGCTTAGTGTCGGTCGACATTAAGTTTGATGATGAAGTTCAAGGCCTTTTGTTATTATCCTCCTTGCCCGACAATTGGTCTCAAACAGTGACTGCAGCTTGTAGCTCGTCTACAAAAATTACTTTCGATGGGATTCGGGATCTGATTCTGAGAGAAGATTCAAGACGCAGAAGTTCAGGCGAATCTTCAGGTAATATGTTAGTCGCAGAAGGCAGGGGTAGAAGAAACGAATGAGGCAGTGGGAGCAGGAAGAGGAGTCAGTCTAAGACTCGTAAAGACATAGAATGTTGGGGTTGTAAAGAGATGGGACACTTCAGGAATCAGTGTCCGAATGGTAAGAAAGAAGTGAACGTTACAGAAGACGACATAGATGACGGGGTTACTAGTGATGAGGCTTTAGTTTGTAGTGTTGAGAGTAACGTTGATTCCTGGGTTATGGATTCTGGTGCATCGTTTCATGCCACTCACTGTAGTGAAACGATGAAGAATCTAAAATTTGGTGATTTTGGAAGGGTAAGACTTGTGAACGATGAAGTTCTTAACATTATGGGCATTGGTGACATTGAGTTGAAGACTTCAGCTGGTTTATGGACTTTGAGAGATGTCAGGGTTATTCCAGGTCTAAAGAGATTGTTGATTTCAGTTGGGAAATTGGATGATCAGGGGCATGAGGTTAAGTTTGGGAACGGACAGTGGAAGGTGGTTAAAGGTAATCTTGTCATGGCTCAAGGAAGAAAGAGAGGTTCGCTATACATGATCAGTTTACCATCTGAGGGAGTAACCACCCCAGTTTAGAAGAAAGTCAAAATCCGGTTCACAGAGTCTATTAGGCAGAAAAAGGTTTGTATTGCAGGAGATAAACCCAGAGCCACAGGTCAGATTCAGGTTGAACATGTATGGAAGAGTTCAAGAAAACCAGTTAAAGGTGTTCCTGACAGTGGGAGCACTGACAGTCAGTCAGTCAAAGCTTTAGTTACATCTACCAGACGACAGTGGGTTAATAGAACCAGTGTTCCATCTGATAAAGTCTCTCCAG
This sequence comes from Bidens hawaiensis, assembly GCF_021521415.1. Taxonomy (NCBI): domain Eukaryota; kingdom Viridiplantae; phylum Streptophyta; class Magnoliopsida; order Asterales; family Asteraceae; genus Bidens; species Bidens hawaiensis. Next base: position 29,419 of record NW_027505121.1, read on the forward strand.
AAGGTTACCTGCTACATATGGAGAGTATTGTTTGTTCTCGGGATATCTCAGGATCCGGCAGTTTATGTAAGTGGAAGCCGGTAGGGACAGAGAACGAGTTAGTGGCGGTTGTAGCCATGACTGATGTGTTGGAGCTCGGGGGAGCTTCAACGGGCCTTCAGGTTATATGATGAGAAGGCCGCTGCAACCAGGTGAGTCGAGGAGATTACTAGAGGTACAAGTATTTACAGCGGACGGCAGTTTGAAGTTCATCAAGCCTCCAAGTGGGAGATTGTTAGGTTTGTGGAGGCTTGGGCTTGGGTTTGGCCCGGTTTACTTGAAGACATATTAAATGGGTTTTATAAGATAGAAGACATGGGAGGTTTTGGGCCGGCCCTATATCTCTTTATCAGGGCCCGTTTATGTTATCTTGTTCCCTAAGCTAGAAACCCTAACTAGTCTCTAGATATTGTAATCATGTACTTGTAATTCCTCACGAGTGAGGCAGTAGCAATAATAAAATACCCTGGTTGCAGCCCGTGGACGTAGGTCAATTTAGACCGAACCACGTAAATCTTGCGTGTTCTTTACTTTTCTATAGCTTGATTGTGTGTGTGTTTGTAAACCGATCCTAACATACACATCTTTTGCAGCTTGTTCATGCTGATTTAGTTGGAGCAATGCCAACTACTTCCCTGGGAAGAAGTAACAAGTATTTTTTTCTATTAACTGATGACTATACACGTATGCTTTGGGTGTATTTTCTAAAAGAAAAATCAGATACCTTTGAGTACTTTAAACGATTTAAAGTGAAAGTTAGAAGGAAAGTGGAAGGCAGATTGTTAATCTGCGTACTGATCGTGGGGGAGAGTTTTTATCTAATGAGTTTATTGATTATTGTCAAGTTCATGGAATCAATCGTGATCTAACGGCTCCTTATACACCGGAGCAAAATGGGATAGCGGAGAGAAAGAACCGTACAGTGGGGGAGATGGCTAATTGTATGTTACAGGAGAAAGGTCTATCAAAGGTGTTTTGGGGTGAAGCAATCGCTACTGCAGTGTACGTGATCACCTTATGTTCAACGACAGCCTTAAACAATGCCACTCCTTATGGCTAATTGTATGTTACAGGAGAAAGGTCTATCAAAGGTGTTTTGGTGTGAAGCAATCGCTACTGCAGTGTACGTGATCACCTTATGTCCAACGACAGCCTTAAACAATGCCACTCCTTATGAAGTGTTGTATGGTTGCAAACCATCAGTAAGTCATTTTCGTGTCTTCGGTTGTATTGCTTATGCCTTAAAACCTGCTCAGTTAAGGAAGAAATTTGATGCAAAATCTGATAAATGTATTTTTATTGGATACCCTCCTACCTCAAAGGCTTACAGGCTTTATGACCCTATTAAAAAACGAGTTGTTATTAGTAGAGATGTTGTTTTTAACGAACAAGGCAGGTGGACGAGTGAAGACACAAATGACAATCCTCGTGAAGTTTTTGTTCCGAGTGGTGTATGGCCAAATGATGGGGATTGTTTTGCTCCCTCAAGTTCAGGTCCACGGCCCAACCAAAGTTCGAGCTACGGGTCTGAAACAAGTTCTGGTTCTGGTTCATCTTCTAGTCCAGACTCAGGTTCAAGTCCAGTTACACCACCACACTCAAGCGAACAAGTATCTTCCAACACAAGTGGTTCAAGTGTGAGTAGCGACTCTGCTCACAGAGTACGCTCTCTTGATGTCATTTATGAAGCCACCTCTCCTATGTCCGAGAATGATGAGGCATGTCAATTTGCCTTGTCATCCTTGGAACCGACTTCATATATTGGCGCCTTGGAAGTTGAAGAATGGATATTAGCTATGGAAGATGAGCTAGCATCATTAGAGAAACATCACACATGGACCTTGACCGATCTTCCTGAGAGCAAGAAGCCAATTGGTTTAAAATGGGTTTTCAAACTAAAAATGCAGGCTGATGGTCAGGTACAAAAGTATAAGGCCCGTTTAGTTGCCAAAGGGTACTCACAAGAAAGCGGGGTTGATTATGAAGAAACATTTTCGCCCGTGGCACGGTTCGAAACTATTCGTATTGTCTTAGCATTGGCGGCTCAAAAAGGGTGGACTGCATATCAGTTTGATGTGAAATCCGCATTTTTAAACGGAGTTCTCAAAGAAGATGTCTATGTAATGCAACCACCAGGGTTGGAAATTAAAGGAAAGGAAGAAAAGGTGTTCAAGCTCCATAAGGCATTGTATGGACTGAAACAAGCTCCACGGGCTTGGTACAGTCGGATTGACGGGTATTTGGTGCAACATGGTTATAAACGGAGTCAAAATGAGCCAACCTTATATGTGAAGCGAGGTACTAGAGCTGATTTTATTATTGTATGTGTTTATGTTGACGATATTGTGTACACTAGTTCATCAACTAAACTACTGTGTGAATTTAAAGAAAAGATGATCAAAGAATTTGAAATGACTGATATTGGGAAGCTGAGCTACTTCCTTGTGTTGGAAGTTCACCAAGGAAAAGATGGTACTGTTTTGTCACAAAAAAAGTATGCTAAAGATTTGCTTATGAGGTTTGGGATGGCTGGTTGTAAGGTTGCTGCAACACCAATGAACACTGCTAAGAAGTATCAATCTGATGATGGTGGAGAGCCAGCTGATGCCTATAAATTCAGAAGTGTAGTAGGAGGTTTGATTTATTTAACACATACACGTCCTGATATTGCTTTTGCTGTAAGTGTTATTTCTCGCTTTATGCACAAACCTTCAGTGTATTATTTTGGAGCTGCAAAACGAGTATTACGGTATGTTGCTGGTACTATAGGGTATGGATTATGGTATGGTAAAACAGAAAAGTTGCAGCTAACAGGTTATACGGGTAATGATTGGGCAAGCTCGGTTGATGATAGAAAAAGTACTTCTGGTAACATGTTCACGTTTGGAACTGGGGCTATTTCGTGGAGCTTTAAAAAGCAAGATGTGGTGGCACTTTCAACCACAGAGGCTGAGTATATTGCGGCAAGTGCAGCAGTGTGTCAAGCCTCATGGGTTAGAAAACTGTTAAGGGAATTGTTTCAAGAGCAGAATGAGGCTACACCAATTTTTTGTGATAATGTGTCTGCAGTGTTCCTGTCAAAGAATCAAGCATATCATGCAAGAAGCAAGCATATTGATATCAGGTTTCATTTCATTCGAAGTCTATAGAAAGCAAACAGATTGAATTGAAGTCATGCTACACACAAGAACAGGTGGCTAATGTGTTCACTAAAGCGCTGGGGCTGGAACAATTCGTTTACTTTCGAGAAAGGCTTGGAGTTGTGACACTTTGAATTATGGGGGAGTGTTGAAAAATAATTAAAATGTGTCACGTGTCTTTATTATTATTTTCATATTATGGTGTTTTAATTAGTTTGTTATGCTAAGTCATGTAATGCTATTTTTTAAGGATAGCTTAGAATAAGTCAGTAGGTTATGGAGTCCTGGTTTAGTGGGTTGTTTAGATCATGTGATCATGTGATAGTTGTTGAGTCGTGGGTCTTTGTTTGGCTGCTATTTAAGCAGTGCTTTTGTTATTGAATTATTCATTGAGTTTTCTAAGTATCTCTGCATATCTTTAACACGACAGCAGTCAGTTCCAACCCATGATGACAACATACCATTACGGTCCGTGACACTTTGTTTGAACTTGAGAAGAGCTAGTCGCTCATGGTCAAAACAAGCCATGGTGGTATTACGAGCACTCAAACCAGTGTTTGTGGCTGTAACCAAATATATAGTTACAAAAATGAAATGGAGCCTCAAACCCCACTTATTCCCCATAATTTAACCCCACAACCCTGTTTAAGCTAGTAAAATATTGAACTTTGAAGGTGGATTCTTATAATGAAAACTATAGTGTCATTTATAGATCTATAAATGAACAGAAACAATTATTGACGTGGAAGTCAATACAGCGATAGTTGTCCACAAACACATTGTATTTGGGGTCCTGGTCTGTTTTCTTTTCCTCCACACAAAACTTTCCAGTTATATAAAAATTTGGAAAATTTTCAAAATGAACATACTTTAGAATGAGATACTATATTTGTCCATTAAATTTTAGAATTCAAAAAATGGCACTTCTAACTTATTTTTGACCATGTGTTAAGAAGTCTAGCACTTCTTCGACGGCGTGTTAGTATAGCATGTCGTCAAAGACGTGCTAGACTTCCTAACATATGGTCACAGATGAGCTAGGTCTCAACACATGGTCATGCGTGTCAGCATCTAAACACATAGTCAAAGATATGTTAGCCTTTTATTTTTATTTTTTTTTAAATATTATATTACTATAACTAATTTCACTTACATTTGGTTTTTCTTTTATAACTTTTAATATATAAAGTTTTATATTATTTCAAGTATAGCAACAAGACATGCTTATTTTTATCTATATGTTGACATAAATTTTATTTAAAACCGTGTAGGGATTACATTTTATTGAACATTTCGATAATAATTTTGCACGGCTCGAGTTTCAGTAAGCTTATGTCGGTCCATAGATAAAAAAACATGTTTTCGTCGGTATATTCGAAATAATATAAAACTTTATACATTAAAAGTATAAAATAAAAACCAAATATAAATAAATTAGTTATAGTAATATAGCATTAAAAAATACAAACAAAATGCTAACATTCTTTGACTATGTGTTTGGATGCTAGCATATCGTTGATCATGTGCTTTGATACATAACTCATCTTTGATTACGTGTTAAAAGTATAACACGTCTTGGACAACGTGTTATAACACGTCAAAAACGTGTTATATTTTTAACACATGGTCAAAGATGAGTTAGAGGGGACATTTTAGAATTCTAAAGTTTGTGAGATAGAATGAAATCTTTTTTCAAAATAAGTTCATTTTGAAAATTTTTTCTTTTTTTTCCATCACTTTTACCTTATGTTTCACGTGAGAGTAAAACCACCAACTATTTGATTGTAAAGCCTACACTTTTCCATTACAACTAAACCAAGTTGGTGATTGTATATAAAAATATGAATTGATGATTTGATGACAACATAATTAATCTAATGAAGAGAAATGTGTTGTTACCGAAGACTTGAAAGTCAATTCGGCCATCTGTATTCACAAAGATGCATTCTTTGGGCCCCTCGCCCCCTCTAAATATATTTCTTTTCAGGAATTTAAAAAACACGTTGTTTTCAATTCAAACATTTTTTTGTTTTTTGTTTTTATATTTACATTTATAACATATAAATTGTTATGGAATCAATGCGTTCAAACAAGCATTATTTTTTTAACATTTTTACACATATAATCTGTTAATTAAGTTTGAATTTATTTAAAGAGGGTTTGAATTTATGAAACGAAATTTTGTGAACAAACTATGCTATAAAAATTAGATTATGATTATGTAAAGTTAATATTATTATTAAGCAATACAACTAGAGAATTTTTATTATTGTGATTGATAATATTATAGAGTTAAAATAGTCTAGGAAGATAAGTTAAAATAGTTTAAGAACATTATAGACTACCAACACCATCGATTTCAAACAACACGCGGTAGCAAATTTATAAATTCTTTTCATTCGTTTCCATTCAATTAACTGTTACGGTCTTCAACCATCGTACACCGATGCCATTGCAGACACCACTTCAATTGAACTGAAATTTGGAAATTGATTTCAATTGATAAAAGTCTAAAAACGTTTCATATTTGTTCATATGATGAAATTGATGACCAAATGGTAGTAGATTGATGATTAAAGTTTTGCTATAGAAAGTTTAATTCTAGATCTGAGCTTTTGAATGTTTAAAGCATTGTTCTGGGTGTTTAAAGTTTTGTTCTAAACTTCTTAGTTTTCTGTTTTGAATTTCTTAGATTTTTTGTTCTAAACTTCTTAGTCTTTTGCTTTGAATTTTTTAGATTTTTGTTCTGAATTTCTTAGTTTGTTGTTCTGAACACCTTAAATTTTTGTTATGAATATCTAAAATTTTTGTTCTGAACGTTTTAAATTTTGTTCTGAACTTATTAGTGTTTTGTCTGAACTTCTTTGATTTTTTTCTGAATGTTTTAAGTTTTGTTCTGAACCTCTTAGATTTTTGTTCTGAACGTTATAAGTGTGTAATTCTTTTGGTCATTTGTTCTGAGTGTCTTAGAATTTTGTCCAGAACGTTCAAAAAGTGCTAGTTTTAGACAGAACGTTTAAATGTACACAATGTCTTTAGTTTTGTTCAGAACGTTTAAACGTATTATATTGAACCCTAATAAGAGCTCAATTGAGTGTATTATTTTCCAATTTCATAATCGATTGATGATTATAAAGACTCCTACATATCAATTCGATTCGAGATTAAATCATCAATTTTTTTTTGTAAATTTGAAAATTCTTTTTGTTCAACGACGTTCTATTTTTTATTTTGGTTTTTGACTTTAGAGATTTTATACTTTAAGCTCTGATTAGGGTTTAGAAATTAGACGAGATAGAGCGCAGAATTCATAATTTGAATCAGAATCGATTTGTAATTAATGAATTTAATCAAGAAGTTAAGAATAGTTTTGGGTTATTTATGAAACTGCCACCGCTTGTTATGTAATCTAATGCTTTGGAAGGCCACGTACGATAAGCCATTATTATACAATAAATCACCCATAATCAGTACTAATGTTAGGTACTATTAAACAAAGTCGGTACACAGCGGACACACAAACACACACGCACAAAAGAAAGTAATAAATAAGAGACACGGGATTTTACGTGGTTCGTTCAAGGCGACCTAGGTCCACGTGCTGCAACTAGGGTATTTTTATTAAGCATGGTACAAAGGTTACAATACATGACTATGACATATATTGAGAATAATTAGGTTAAATGACTTAGGGACCAAGAAAACGTCAAATGGGCCTGCCTCCATAAATAAACAGGCTGCCCCCTTTAGTCTTCTAATTGTCAATCAACGAACCCAGCCCAAAGGCCTTCACTAATCCTAATAATCTCCCATTTGAAGGCCTTGCGATAAACTCCAGCCCACTATTCAAGTACAAAGCAACCCAGTCATCAGTAATTTCAGCAATCTTTATTAACAAGTCTTCCAAGCTTCCAGTTCTCATAAACAAGCTAAGACTTACCCCCTAGTTGCAGCAACCCCCTTCAACATCAAGTGCCAGAAGGGCCAGCTGAAGCTCCACCAAGCTCCAACTCATCAGCCAAAATTGATCCGTCCTCTATCTCAACTGATACGCACGATCCACCAATTCCAGAGATAACCCGAGAACCATTAGCATTCTCCTCTTTCAGTAAGAGTTCCCTCGGAGAGATTTTATCAATCGGAATAATGGTCTTCAAAACCCAACGTTGTTTTGTAACTGTTCCCGGAACACAACCTGCGCTCCCACTGTCACCAAACCCCTGACCTGTTTTAGACCTCCGACCTCGCTCAGCTTGAATCACATTGACACTCGGATCCACTCTTGCAAATTGAACCATATTTTGCCTCTTCGACTCAACGACCCCGACTTTGTTTTGAGAGACGATCATACTTCCCTCAGTAGGTACTTCAACCATGTATAATGAACCACACCTGTTTCCGCGAGCAATAACCAAACTACCTTTAGTTACCTTCCATTTACCTCCGCTGAACTTTACTTCCATGCCTAGTTCATCCAGTTGACTAACAGAGATAACCCTTCTCTTCAACGATGGAATAACCCTAACATTCTTCAAGTTCCAAACGGTTCCTAATGGAGTTACTAAACTAGCATCCCCCACGCCCGTAACATTAAGAACATCACCATTAGCAATACGTACCTTCCCAAAGTTACGAACCTTTAGATTCACCATCGTCTCCCTGCTGTGCGTAGCGTGAAACGAAGATCCAGAATCCATGACCCAAGAGTCCACCATGCTATCAACACTACAAAATAATGCTTCGTCATCACTGACGCCTTCATTAACTTGTTTAGCAGTGTTCACCTCAGCAGCCTTTCCCTATAATCTGTTTGGACAATCACTCTTAACATTTCAAACTTCATTACACCTCTAACACTTCACATTTTTCCGAGTTCTAGACGAACTCGTCCCCCGACTCCCACTGCTCATGCTATTTTCCCTTCCCCTGCCTGCATAGAACATATCAGAAAATGATACGCCACTTGTACTTTTTCGACGAACGTCTTCACCCAACACAATGTCTCGGACCCCCTCAAATGTCAAACCATCGGCCCCTGAAGAACTAGTGATGGCCGTTACAGTTCCAGACAAACTCTCAGGCAAAGAAGATAACAATATCACAGCTTGAGTCTCATTATCCAGCTTCATGCCCACTGAAGCTAAGTTGGACATAATCGAGTTGAAATCATTAATGTGACCCGTGACTAAACTTCCCTCGTGCATCCTTTTCATAAAAAATTCCCTCATCAAGAACACTTATTGGCCGCAAACGGTTTTTCATACATATTTGGCAGAGCTGTCATCATACCACGGGCCGTGGTTTCTTTCATGATATTAAAAGCAACGCTCCTCGTCAAAGCCAATATAGTTTTACCTCTAGCCTTCTTGTCCTTTGAGTTCCAAATTGCTTCTTCGGTGTTATCCATATTATCCGGCTTTTCCTCCAATACCATATCCAAATCATGTTCCCCAAGTAACGCCTCTATTTGCAGTTTCCACCATGCAAAATCAGTCTTGTTAAACTTGTCGATTCGAACCTTCCTATCTTCAGACATCGCAAACGAGAAAATAGAGAAAAAACCAATAAACAAAACTCTAACACAGAATACCTGTCAACAAATACCCGACCCACACAATCAAAGCAAACCCGAATAACAAACCGAATCTTGAGCACCCAACCTATGTCTAACAATCCCAAAACAAACCCTAATCAAAAAACAAGAAACGAGTAACCTGGTTTCTCCTGATCGACGATTGAAACAAAGATTGTAAACGACGGTTCCCGATGCGTAGTTAACGATTTTAATCTCGGCGACAAGAGACAGCCGTAACTGCTTCTTCCTTCAAATAACAGACGCACCCGACTGTAACCGATGGTATTGTAACACCCCGGCTAAAGCAGAAACGCTCGAGTGTGACGTACAGATTGCTCAAACACACGTGACACTATTAGGTGACCATAATAACATTATTTCATTTAAATCTTCATGTAACATAAGTTTATCACAAAATACAAGTTGTAACAAATAAATAAACAAATGACAAGTTGTTCTTAGAATATCTTATAGGCATGCTATGTGTCTTCTAACTTTCATCCTCGTATCTTTACACCTGTAACATATATATAAAATAATGTCAGCTATGAACATAGCTGGTAAGAATCCCACAGTTGGATATAGTACATAAAAATCATACAATTCCATGAAACTTGTGAAATTAGCACATAAGGGTTCTTTACACTCGATGCAATGGACCTGAGTGTAAAGAACAAACGAAGGTCCTTTCCGGTTGGGGCTACCAACGTACTCGGACATGAGGTCCCTTTTCCACTCGATACAAATGGACCTGAGTGCAAAGGGGGGCGTATGATCATACTTATTGAGGCAACCACTTGAAATCCACTTATAAAACAAATAAACAAGTAAGCACACAAGTTCATGATATGAATTATAGTTTGTAATCGAAATCATAAATACTTGAAGTTTTATAGGATACATATGCTACCCCAAAACATGGAAACGTTTAAAAAGGGGTTGTGAGAAACTCACCTCGAAATGGAAGATAACTTGAAATATACACCATAAGCACAATAACGAAACCAAAGCAACCGAAAGTACTTTAAAGAATCCGAAACGATCAAACTTCTCAAACTATAAATAAAATAAATACGAATTATTTAAGGACTAAACTAATGGGATTATTAAAGTTAATTAATGATTTGCTTAACGGATTTTGTATTTTAATATATTTCATGGCATTGGTAATATAATGTTATTTTTAAGCTTTAATGGATTTTTAACGATTTATATTATTGTAACTTTTATCACTAACATGAGAGTTACGATATTACAAGGTACGTATTTTAAATAGCAATCATATTACGAAGGATATTTATGTTAACGAATTAAAGAATTTAAAGGCTAATTATAAAGCCACCTTTAACGGTTTAATGGACTATAAGCTAACGAATTAATGTTTATCGAGAATATGAACGATTTAACGAGAAAGAATTATAATACTAGCATAAATATTATTTCATCTAATAACTTGTTAATGGAATGGGAATTTATTTACAAAGCCCGGATTTTAACGAGGTGATTTGGTCTCAAAAATAATTATGTTATAGGGTTAAAACTAACGAATTTTTTTAGAGTTATAAATTTAACAAAAATGGAACTATAAAATAATATTGTCGGGTTTCACGAAAATAATTACTTGGTTTTTGGATGAAAGGTTTATAAATAAGTCTTTTAAATTAAAATGATTTTATTTGATTTTTAATGATTTATTTTGAATAATTTAATCAATATATATGATTAAATATAAGGAAAATAGGCTTAAAAAATGAATCAAAAAGATACAATGACCCGGAACCCGGGTCTGGTGTATGGCATGTTACCGTGTTAACCAGTTGGACTAGGATGAATATTCGTTTAGGCTATGGTTTTTATTATGTAAATATATTAATAGATACAGTGATGTAGTAATTATTAATTAACAAAATTAAAACCAATTAAAAGATTGACCTGGGATTTTGAACCCATGTCTCGCCGTCCACCAGAACATGGCTTAACCAACTGAACTATGAAAGTCATTTGTTAAAAACATGATATCAGTTATTTATAATGTGAGTTTAGGTTTCATCTTCTTCATCATGTAAACCCTAATATTACCAGGGTTGATTTGCTCTATGATTCATCAAATTGACAAAGGGGTTTTGTTAATTGATTGTTAACTATCAATTTGCATATAATACTTACTTGGAATGGTGGTTATTTGACGGAGAACGGCCTCGTCAGAATCCGGTTGCCTCGGCTTAATTCGATCAGTTTAGAGATGTTTGAGGGTGATTAGAAGGTGTGAGCGAGTTTGGTTTGATGAAGCCATCCTATTTATACAGCTAATATGAGCGTATCGCTGTTAATTACTTTAATTACGTTGGCCGAAAAATCCGGCGAATGTTACGGGATTAATCGCACCTTACAGATCGTTATAATGCGTTAAATTGGTTGATTATTGCTTGCCGTTTTTAAATAAGATTACAACGAGCTACTAATTGGATTTAGTATGCGTTTGACGAGTTAAAATGAGTTCGTCGGAGTTGTTGCGGCTTCGCCGGAAACTCCGAACGGAAAAACGGGAATGGGAGGTTAGGGGCTGGGCATTTATTAATTAATATAATAATTTAAATATATTACATTTTAGGCCCCTCAATTTTCAAGTTTCTTTTAAATCAAAGTTAGAATATAATTTACAACTTGAACCTTGAACTTTAAAATGTTATAAAAATGTATTAAAAGTGTTTTTTTTTGTTTATATATTGAATTGTAAATCGATTAAGTAAAGACTTAAAACCTTGGAAGTTCGTTAATTGCACAAAATGCGTAGAAAGCGAATGAAAAATAATCGTAACTAATTGTGAGTACTATATTAACGATAAATGATGAACATAAATATATTGAACGATAAACCGGGTTGGTTTAACGAATAAACATTGACGAAAGCCAAACGAAACTTGAGAATTTAATAATATATATATATATATATATATATATATATATATATATATATATATATATATATATATATATAAACAGTTGAAAACAAAAAAAAATCCGAAAATTCGAAACGTGCCGGGTTTTCATGTTTGAAAAATAACGAATGCTACAGGTATCTTCATTGACAGCGGCAGCTCGGAAACAGAAACGAATGACGTCTCCAAGGATGCCACACCAAACAAATAAAACCTAATTGTTTTATATGGCTTGATTTTTTTTTTTGGCTTGCCGGTCACGACAAAAGGAAAAAACAAACCCTTTGACTAGCAAATTAATTATCTTGAACTCCTTCCCAGGAAACGTGCCACACCAAGAAAAAAAGTTGCAAGGGTTACAAATAAGATTAATAAATCGGAGATAATTCTTCGTCTCACCAGAAATAATTCTTCGTCTTAGTGCACCCGTGTGTTCAATAAACCTTCGGCTCTGATGCCACTTGTTAGGTATTAAACAGAGTTGGTACGCAGCGGAAACACAAACACACATACACAAACGAAAGCAATAAATAAGAGACACGAGATTTTATGTGGTTCGGTCAAGGCGACCTACGTCAACGGGCTACAACTAGGGTATTTTTATTAAGCACGGTACAAAGATTACAATTTACAATACATGACTATGACATATATAGAGAACAATTAGGTTAAATGATTTAGGGACTAAAAAAACGTCAAATGTTCCTTTCTCCATAATTAAACGGGCTGCCCCCCTTTTGAAGAGGTAGGTCCCAGCAGAGCTCAGTTGAACCCGCAAGACTCACCTTGAAGAGGGACGTCTGCGCAAGGACCAACTGCTTCCGCATGACCCACCATGCTCAGAGATGAAGACCTTACGCGCAGTACGCCAGCTGTTCCCGCAGGGAAAGCCTCCCAATGGTGAAGTACCCCGCCTGTTCCCGCAGTTGCGGGTACAAGCCATCAGGGAAGGCTACCCGCATTAATAGCAAGGCTACACGCACAGGGCACTAACTCGATACTTCAGTAATGTCACCTGAAGGAATGAGCAAGGCGGAATACTCCCGCCCAAATGAGCTAGTCCGTATGCTTATGGAAGATCTTTTGTACAATACCTGCCAAGGTATGGACAAAATAAACAAGATCTGACCAAAGCAGCCCATGAACCAATCACAGGGTGACAGCTCACCGACAACAGTACGAGGAGGAGCACCCTCTAGTACTATTTCACTATTAGCCGCTGCCTACTCACCAACCCTTACTGTGGGACGTGCGCAGCCTACAGTTGGTGGAACAGTGCATAACCGGCAGCAAAGGAACAGTATACAGCCGACCTTGTCACTATCAGCCGCAACCTATCCACCAACCAGCATGGCTTGTGCGTAGCCCACTGTTGGTAGAACAGGAATACTATTCAGCAGGCTGTACCTTCTTGGAAACCTACCTTCGGCTATAAATACTCCAACACCTTGGAATGGTATGGACACATTATCTTACATCATCTGATATATCATTATCTTATCTTCTCTAGCAATCTCTTAATATACACTTATATTCAGAGCAATCTAGTCTGATTCTCACGCCGGAGGGTGGTCACAAGGAGGAACCCCCCCTTCTCAGTGACGAGCTTACGGTGTCTGTTTTGCAGGTCACCTGAAGAACAACCTTCTTGGCTGGACCTCATCCTCGTGGGAAACATTACTTAACCCCCAGATTATCCGTAATCTGCCCAGGGTCGATTAGTGTTTCTTCATTGGCGCCATCCGTGGGAAAAAGCTAGAACAAATTCTTAGTTTTTTCAAAATTTCTGAAGAAATGGTTAACGTTACTCCGGTCCCAAAGCCAGTAAGTGACCAAGAAACCCCGGTAACCACAACCCCAGGAACTGGGGGGAACACCGGCGGTTATACAAATTTTACGAACACTACCCCGGTTACCCAAGCCGGGACAAGTGCAGTAAACAATATTTCACTGGGGTTCACTGATGCCCAGTTGGAGAAATGGACGAGGGTCCCTCGCCAAACACTCGATCAAGTTAAGGCGTGGGCCGAAGCACGTCAGAAAGAGTTCCAAGCTGAGTTGGATGAACGCTTGCGTTCACTTCAACAGGCTGACGAATTCGGCAGTACTCGCCAGCAACTCAACATGAACAGTGAGTGCGAGTACTCGGACGATGAGCGGGAAGAATACGATACCGACGCAAACCCTCGCCATAAGGCAAAAGGGAAGCGTAGGGAAACGGACTTCCAAACGACAAGGAATTTTGGAGAAACCTTTAAACCAACGAACGCGGGGAGAAACCTGCGTTACTTCTCCAAAACCTTTAGACCAACTGCTGCAAATGCGGGAAAGTCCAAGTTTGCAAGGGACATTGCGGAAGCAATCGCCCCGAGAAGTGCCAAACAAATGTCCAACATCGGCACTTATGATGGTCTATCCGACCCAGACGATCACTTGAACATATTCATTGCAGGGGCAACCGTCAGCAACTGGACGGAACCCACGTGGTGTTATATGTTCCAGATGACACTGGTTGGAGCGGCCAGGGCATGGTTCGATCGTTTACCGGTCCACCACATCTATGATTGGGCGGACTTTCAGAACAAGTTCAGCCAACACTTCAGTCAACAGAGGAAATATACTGAGGAACAGTGGACGATCCTCAACTGCGTTAGAGGGGAGGATGAATCTTTACTAGACTTCATTACTCGCTTCAACTCCAAAAAGCTGAGTCTGGGCAACATAAGTGAAGATCTTGTTCGCGCCGCTTTCATCCAGGGCGCCGAATACCCAGAGCTTATCCGCACATTGACGGGTAAGGACGGCATGCCATCGACATGGGATGCCATCATGACGGCGGCCAAGCGCTTTGCCGAGACGGAGAAGCAACTGGGAAGGGATCTTCCCCAGAGTACACACCTCTACACGCAGAGGACCAGGGAAAACAATGTTCGGATCGCCCGGCAGAACAAAAAGAGGAAGCTAGGTATTTGGCAGTCAAGGGTAAACTTTGACACCTCATCCAGCTCTCGCCCTCTTGTCGGTGGAAGGGATAACACACACCCTTCAAGCCGAAAACACCGGTGGACGCCACTCACCAAAAGCGTCACAGAGATATTTGCCACCGAAAAACTCCCCTGGCCGAAAGCTCCAATGATCCGGCAGCGACCTAATGCGGATCAAAGCAAATTCTGTGATTTCCACGGGACAAAGGGTCATAGTACGGAGGAGTGTACATCCTTGAAGGATGTTGTTGAAACATTCGTCAAGGATGGAAGACTTGCACACCTTGTGGCATCAATCAAGGGAGGAAGGAATGATAACCGGTACAGGGGCAACGGACGAAAGCCCGTTGACATCAGCATCAACATGGTTCATGGCAACATCAAAGGAAGAAAAAGGCGATCGACAGAACCATGCGCGTAGAAGGAAGCTGAAGTGCGCTTCCCGCGAGTGCCAGGAGGACCCAGCAAAGAAAGCCCTATCGTCATCAAGCCAGCTGGGGCACTACATCACTTCCCGCACTCTAGCTGACAACGGCGCCTCGTCAACGGTGATGTACAGGCAGTTCTTCGACAAGCTAGATGACGAAGACAGGGAACGCCTAGAAACGGTCTACGCCTCGATGGAAGGGTTTGACGGCAGCACAAACACCCCCTGGGTATCCTATCTTTCCCCGTCACTCTTACGGACGGGAAACACTCCCGCACAGAAGAGGTGGACTTTGTCGTGATGAGGAAGCCACACCACACATACGACATTCTCTTCGGGAGAGATGGGATGGCAAGAGTCAACGCTGTGGTATCTTCAGTCCACGGCATGATGGGATGGCCAACAGCTGAGGGTGTAGCGATGATCACCGGCATTCCCCAGGTATGCATCGCATCTGTCTCATCTAAATCCAAACCAAAGATGGCTAAAGCAACCATCACCGAACCAGAAAAATGGGTCCTCAATGGCAGATACCCTGACCAGGCTGTTACAATTGGCCCAACAATCGTTGATCCTATGCGCACCTTACTCAAACGCTTACTACAGAGAAACGCTGACATCTTCGCGTGGACACCAGCTGACATGACTGGTGTACCTCGAAGTAAAGTAGAGCATAAGCTCAAGTGTGACCCGGCTTTTACGCCAGTCGTACAAAAGCGCAGAGTAATGGGGGCGGAACAAGCTAACGCGTGTAGAACCCAAGTCAAGGAGCTCCTTGACGCGGGCATCGTACGCGTTAGTAGATATCAAACATGGGTTGCAAATCCCGTTATGGTACCGAAGGCTAACAAACAATGGCGCATGTGCATAGATTTCAAAGATTTAAACAAAGCATGCCCCAAAGATTGTTACCCGTTACCCGAAATTGACCTCAAAGTGGATTCATTAGCACCGTTTCGCCTTAAATGCTTCCTTGACGCATATAAGAGGTACCACCAAATCCACATGGCTGTATTTCGGACAAAACCGCATTTCGGACGCCCGATGGCACATTTTGTTATCAAATGATGCCATTCGGACTTAAGAATGCAGGGTCCACATACCAACGCCTGATGGACAAAGAGTTTCATGCCCAAATTGGGAGAAACTTGGAAGTCTACATGGACGATTTGGTCATCAAAAGCCCTGAGCCAGAAGCGATGTTGAAAGACATCGAAGAAACTTTCAACACGCTCAGAAAGATAAACATGAAGCTCAACCCGAGCAAGTGTTCCTTTGGGATGGAAGAAGGGAAGTTCTTGGGAGTCATTGTTACTAAGGATGGCTTCAGAGCGAACCCTGAAAAGGTCGAAGCCATTATCAAAATGGAATCACCTACAACCATCAAGCAAGCTCAGACACTGAATGGACGCTTAGTCGCACTTAACCGCTTTTTGTCAAATCATGCGGATAGGTCGTTCCCATTCGTGTCAACACTGAGAAACTGTTTAAAGAAAACGCACTTCCGCTGGACACCAGAAGTGGAAGCAGCTTTCCAGGAAATTCGGTCACGATTGATTGAACTCCCAACGCTCACATCACCTGAAGCGGGGGAAGAATTAATCATATACCTTTCTGCCACAGAGAGAGCAACCGGGGCAGTCCTGCTAGTAGAGCGTAAAGGTATCCAGATGCCTATTTACTATGTTAGCCGTGTCTTAACAGACGTAGAAACCCGGTACTCCACCCTGGAAAAATTAGTCTTAGCACTTGTACAAGCTTCACGCAGACTAAGACGATATTTCCAGGGTCACCCAATCACCATTCTCACCAACTTCAAACTCGCAAACGTTCTAGGCAAACCCGAATTATCGGGACGTCTAGCCAAATGGGCAATTGAGTTGGGGGAATATGCGATTAAGTACAAGCCAAGACCAGCTATAAAAGGCCAGGTCCTGGCCGACTTTATTGCAGAAGTCCCCGCTTCGCGGGAGAGAGAGTGCCAGGAGGAGGCTCAACCCTCCCCAGCACAGGACATCAATGATGTCTGGCGACTCTACACTGATGGAGCAGCCAGTAACGAGGGTTCAGGCGCAGGGTTGAAATTAACCAACCCAGTAGGCCAAGAATATACTTACGCTATTCGGCTGGATTTTCCAAGTATGAATAACGAAGCCGAGTATGAAGCATTCTTGGCCGGGCTGAGAATTGCGCGTAAGATGGGAGTGAAAAACTTGGAAGCCCACGTGGATTCCATGCTAGTAGCCAACCAAATAAATGGGACGTACACGGCCGTGAACGACACAATGGCCCTGTACCTCACACAAGCAAAAACCCTTATGCGCGATTTTAATGATTGTAAGGTCATACACGTCAAGCGTAGCGAAAACAAATCTGCGGATGCGTTAAGCAAGCTTGCATCACTAGCCTTCACCCACTTGGGAAAGGACATCCGCATTGAACTCCTTGAAGCACCATCAGTCCCGCACAAGGAAATTTGTGTCATCCAAACCGGTACAGAAACGTGGATGACACCAATAATAAATTACCTTGCAGCGGGTATACTACCAGAATCAAAAACACAGGCAAGAAAACTACGCTGTAAAGCACTGAATTATCAACTCATCGATGACATCCTTTACAGACGTAACTTTCTTGGCCCACTCTTAAGATGCGTGGACAACCAAGATGCTGACTACCTCCTAAGGGAAGTACACGAAGGCATCTGTGGAGTACACGCAGGTCCACGCGCTGTTGTAGCTAAGCTAAACAACGCGGGATACTTTTGGCCGGGGATGCATACGGATGCGCTGGCATACATCAGAAAATGCAGGTCTTGTCAGCTCTACGCACCCAACACGCACCGCCCGAAGAATGAACTTGTTCTAGTCACCTCTTCATGGCCATTTCAGAAGTGGGCCATCAATGTGACAGGCCCATTTCCTACAGCAGCAGGAAATGTTCAGTTCCTAGTGGTAGCCATTGACTACTTCACCAAGTGGATAGAAGCAAAACCTTTAGCCCAAACAACCGCGAAACATATCAAAAAATTTATTTGGGAATTTATTATTTGTCGTTTTGGACTTCCACAGAATTTGGTGAGCGATAACGGCACCAACTTTGCTGACAAGAAGCTACAAAAGTGGCTGGAAGAACTTCAAATCACCCACACTTTTACCTCAGTGGCGCACCCACAGGGTAATGGTGAGGTAGAAAGGGCAAATAAGAGCATCGTCGAAGGCATAAAGAAAAGACTCTTGGAACACAGATCCGGCTGGGTGGACGAGCTTCCGCACGTCCTTTGGGCAAACAGAACGCTGAAAAAGGCCAGTACGGGAGAAACCCCGTTCAGTCTCACTTATGGCACTGAAGCCATGGTCCCGGTCGAAATTGGTTTACCCTCACCAAGGGTCTTGATTCAGCCAGAAGACAATGATACGGAAAGACGGTTTGACCTTATGCTAACCGAGGAACGCAGAGACTTAGCCGCAGTGCGTGAAGAGAACTACAAGCGACAAATGCAAAAGTACTACAACACGCGGGTAAAACTCTGCAACTTCAATGTAGGAGACTACATACTGCGTAACAACGAGGCTTCGAACCAACAACGCCCAGGAAAACTGGCCCCGGTCTGGGAAGGGCCATACATTATCAAAGAAGTTCTGGGAAAGGGCGCATACCGGCTTGAAAGGCTCGATGGCACTCCCATCCCAAGAACATGGAATGGAGCTCAATTACGCAAATGTTATATGTAGATCAATTCCAAACTTGTAAAGAAAAGGCCTAGAGCCACTTCTAATGGAAATGATTCTCCTTTCACAATGTGTTGATAGCCTTACCTTTATACTTATGAACTTCCCACACTGATGTGCCGGTATTCACCGCATAAATATGGGAAGAAGTAAGTCGTTACGTGTGGAAGGCGGCAAAACCCGCATAAACACAATGGTAAAAATTTAAAGTTTTAAGGAAAGCCTCCACGCAGGTCAGATGTAGGCAAAGTTTAGCCATCCTACTAAGTGCAAGTGACGGTCTTACCCGCACAATCACGAACAAGGAGGCAAAACTTCAACCTATTATCTACCACGTGCAAAGGTTAACTTATTCTAAACACTTAGAAAATTTCAAAGGAAAAAGATGAGGAAAACTTCCATGCAGGTCAGATATAAGTAAAGTTAAGCCATCCTACTAAGTGTAAGTGACGGTCATACCCGCACAATCATGAAAGAGGAAGTGAAACAAACTTATAATTTGCCACGTTAAAAAGTTAACTTATCTAAGTACTAAAGAAATTGCTAAGTTAAATCAAAACATGCGTAAAATAAACAAGGCAAGGAATTAACACAATCTTTATTCCATCAAAATTCAAATATTACAAAGATTGCTGGGTGCATACCCGCATACAAAAGAAGCTATACAAAAACAAAAATCTATGCTAATGGTGGAAAGGGATCTTCAGGATCAAGCTTCAGGACCACTTCCACTTGGACCCGCACCATCAGTAGTGCGTGGCGGTTCAAGGAAAGCTTTAAGGATAGCTAGCCCATCATCAGCAGCAGCAATTTCGTCCACCTTCTCCACCACCGGATGCGGGAAGGCGGCATACTGGTTCACTGCTTGGTCATAAACAGCTTCAGTATCCACATTGTACAAAGGGAAGTTGGAAGGCAGGATGCCTTTCTCAACGAACCCTAGACCAAGCAGGAAGCCGGCCTTTTCCCCAACCTCATGAGAAGTGTTGAGGGCTGCGCTCATGGCATCGTCGTATGATGTGTCCGTGAAGACTCGATACACAACCTACAAGAAAAAATACAAGTGTCAAAATCTTCCATGTGCAAAGAAAAGAGTAAAGATATGAAATTACGCATACCTGAGACAACGCTTCTCGAAGAAGCCATTCCTTGGTAACCAGAGCTTCCTGGAGGGCAGCTTGAGCTTGGTTATGGGCCCGTTCGGCTTCACTTTTGTTGAGGTTGGCAAGCAACACTTCTTTAGCCGCAGCCTCTTCAACGCCCTTTAGCTTCCGCTCAGTCTGGTCAAGCACCCCCCTCTGGTCCAGGATCTCTTGGAGCTTCTTCGCGTCTTCCATCGCCAAGGCATCATGAGCCTGTTGGAGCGCCTCTAGTTTGGCTCTAAGTTCCTCATTCTCGAGGCGTAGAGGCTCAGCAACAGCTTCAGCCTTGGTGGCCCTTTCAGTTGCGTTCCGAGCAGTTTCCTTAGCCAGCCGAAGCTGTTCATTAACAGCTTGGGCAGCCTTGGAACGGGCCTCGAGACGGGCCTGAACTTCAACTTCAAGGGCCTTGAACGCCTTCTCCTTCTCCGCAGCAGCGGCGGAGAGCCTCCTATTCTCCTCCCGGACAGCCCGCGCCTGAGCTGCTTCTTGGATACGAGCTGCTTTTAACTTGTCGTTTTCACGACAAAGCAGCTCGACGCGCGGCTGCATCCGGGCCAGGAGAACCCGAAGCTCATTGGTTAGCCTACCCTCCTGGTAGCTAGCCATGGCTTCCCCCAACGCACCACTGGGAGCTGCGTGACGAGCCCACTCCACGCACTCCACAGGTGTGCGAAGGGTTGTTTGTCGGCGGATGTTCCATCGTGAAACATACACTTCATTGGAATCCGACACTGCAAAAAACAAAAAGCAGTTAGGAAAAGATGATATATATATATAAAAAAAAAAAAGAAGAGGCCAAAAGAACCCTACGCACCTGTAGGGTCAACAACAGGCCGATAGCCACCAAACCCATCACCTGAACCCAAGGGAAATCCGTCCAAGAGATCAGGTAGATGGGAAGGAGGCAGAGGTTGGCGAGAAGCCCCATGCATACCTGAAGGATCGGCCGTCGTTGCCGATGACGGAGGAGGCATAGTGAAGGCCGCCGCGGTAGTAGAAACCAACGGAGGTGAACTCACCGTAGGTGAACTCACAACCGTGGTCGCCGCTGCGGAGTCCGCAGAAAAAGTAACCGCCGGCTCAGTGAAAGATGCGGTAAATATGGCACTGACAGCCGGCGGTGATGTCATCACAGTTGGAACAGTTGGCTCAACTGGGTGAGCAACTGAACCAACTGAAACAGGCGCAGCCGCCTGAGTCGTCGCCTCAGGTAGGCTGACCAAGCCTACCGTCATGGGTCCGGAGGTACTCCTCCCCGCTCCACCCTGGAATGCGGTAGCATCCACGCCTGCACAAGGAAGATAAGTATTAATGATGGAAAGCTATGAAGTTAAAGATAAAGGAAATTTGTACTTACGGGTTTTCTTGAGCCTAAAAGTGCGGACAGGCGGGGACGAACCCGATGGAGCCGGCCTCTTTGCGCCGCTCACCGTCGTCATCATGGGCTCTCCGGAGGTGACAGTCGTCGCAGCCTCCGGAGCAGTGGTCTTATCACCACCAGGGTTCCCCGCCACCTCCTCGCTCTCGGTCTCTGAATCAGACCGAGGCACCGGATCGGCAGTGGAGGCTACCTTCGCCTTCCCCTTCCCGCCGGCAGCCTTCTTCTTCCGCACCAACGGAGGACCATCTGCGGATTCCTCATCAGAACACAAGATTAGAGGAATTCCAGCAGAGGTTTCAACATTGAGGGGTCGAGGGTTGAATAACGCCTTACCTGGCCGCCTGGCGCTCAGGATCTCGTGGCCTGGCGGGTAGACCTCCACGAACCGATCCGCCGTCTGTTCAAGGATGGGCAACTCGTTCTCATCTAGAGCACGAGTTCCCATCCGAGCGGGACTATCAGCCTCCCGCGGATACAGGAGCGACTGCAAGTCGTTCCCCTCTGAAATAAAAGAAAAACAGTTAGAAGACAAACATATATAAACAAAGAAGACAGAGCATACCGTAAGGGACAGAGTTCAAACCGTATTCAAGGACGATCGGGATATTTTGCGCCTCCGCATCCTTCCACACCCGGCTCATCCCGAGCATCACCATCCCGGACTCCGCAAAGCGGTAAACCGGAGATTGGACTCGGGAGATCTTTGAGAACCATTCCGCCTCCTGGTAGTTGGAGGCGTGAAGGCTGGGGAGTGCTTGCCCATTCTTGAACTTCATGGCAAGGGGGATGGCGCGAGCGGAGATATAAAAGAACTCCCGCTTCCACGTACGAAGACTGCGCTCGGTTGCGCAAATCTTCAAACCCTTGATCCGGGTTATCAGAGTATACCACCCCTGGATGCACCTCCAAGAGTAGAAGGTCATCAGGCGGTCGACGAAGGGCTCAAAGCCCAGAATCCGGCACACCCACTCGAAGTGGCGAATCTTTGCGATCGCCATCGGGTGTACCTAGGTCAGGTGTACACCGTGCCTCTCCAGGACACGGTACACAAACTTCGTCAATGGGAAGCTAAGATTCCCATAGACAAATAATGCGGCATATACCCCGATCTTGCCTCTGGGGGCATCATACACCGTCTGATGAGGTTCAGGAAACTCAGGCTCGAGAGACTCGAGCATGAACTTCCTGACGATGTACTGATATAGATCGACAGGCAGAGCACACTGGCACTCGCCAGCAGTACTCTTGTCATCCTTGTCGGACGTGGATGACAGGTTCTCGGCATACACCCCAGCCTCCTGGGCTGTAGCCTCAAGATCGTGAATAAAAGACATCTTGCAGGTATGAAAAAGAAAACGATTTCAAGAGAATGCTCGACTGAAAAGGTGAGTATTCGCCGGAATTCGTTTTGAAGATGAAGAGAAAAGTGAAAGTGTGGATTGCAAAGGACCCTCTCCCCCTTTATATACTAATCGCAATTAATGCGATGAATTTAATGCGGAAGAGAGAGAAATCGTAGGTGCAATGAAACTATGACACGTGGCAAAAAGCAAGCTGGCAACAGCTGTTGAAAGGACGCGTGCCAGTAATTTCGCGGCCACGCGCCCGAAAACTCGCGCCCACGCGCCTGAAAAAGCGCCTGGAATGACCATATACTGTCACGTCGCCATAACTTCCTGCACGTCCTGACACTGTCAGAAGAAACCGTCGGACGACGTTTCAATAGTTTGGACTGTTCTTATCCTTTCACCAACTCTTCGAATTTCAAAGAAATTCAAAAAGATTCAAATACTCAAAAATAGGAGGGAATATATCCCCTTACCTAGGCAACCAACTATGAGACAGGTGCGGGTACAGTGTCGAGGTAAAACCCTTCACATACTTAGCACCTGCAGAGAATGGACGCCAAGAATACCTTGGAAGTAAACTAACTATAAGACGAGTGCGGGTACGGTGTCAAGGCGAAACCCTACACATACTTAGCACTCGCAGGGAATTGAAACCAAGAAGGATCTTCTGGGCCATGCTCGCGGAAAGGGAAAAAACATCCCCGCATAGCGGGATCGTTGACAATTAGATTGTTTGAAACTCCAAGATGGAATTGGTTGTTTAACATAATTGATCACTATGCTTAAACTACCAAAACTTCATGGAGATTCTACAAGTAAAACTCAACGCTCCTGACTTGCGAGGAGGTAACAAACCTACCAGCATCATACCCAAAGATCAAGCAGAAAAGACGGGAATTTCTGCGTGACATTAGGAAAACCGCGGGAAGAATCCCCACGGAAAACCTTAAAACTAAAAAACCCTTTTTCAAAACCCTTTGCTAAAGTCCAAAAGTTCACCT
The DNA here is from genome assembly GCF_021521415.1 of Bidens hawaiensis. Classification (NCBI taxonomy): domain Eukaryota; kingdom Viridiplantae; phylum Streptophyta; class Magnoliopsida; order Asterales; family Asteraceae; genus Bidens; species Bidens hawaiensis. The sequence continues at coordinate 53,127 of NW_027505121.1, forward strand.
CACTTATTAATAATTCATGAGAAGAACATTGGACTGGGGGGACTTGAAGAGGTAGGTCCAAGCAGAGCTCAGTTGAACCCGCAAGACTCACCTTGAAGAGGGACGTCTGCGCAAGGACCAACTGCTTCCGCAGGACCCACCATGCTCAGAGATGAAGACCTTACGCGCAGTACGCCAGCTGTTCCCGCAGGGAAAGCCTCCCAATGGTGAAGTACCCCGCCTGTTCCCGCAGTTGCGGGTACAAGCCATCAGGGAAGGCTACCCGCATTAATAGCAAGGCTACACGCACAGTGCACTAACTCGATACTTCAGTAATGTCACCTGAAGGAATGAGCAAGGCGGAATACTCCCGCCCAAATGAGCCAGTCCGTATGCTTATGGAAGATCTTTTGTACAATACCTGCCAAGGTATGGGCAAAATAAACAAGATCTGACCAAAGCAGCCCATGAACCAATCACAGGGTGACAGCTCACCGACAACAGTACGAGGAGGAGCACCCTCTAGTAATATTTCACTATTAGCCGCTGCCTACTCACCAACCCTTACTGTGGGACGTGCGCAGCCTACAGTTGGTGGAACAGTGCATAACCGGCAGTAAAGGAACAGTATACAGCCGACCTTGTCACTATCGGCCGCAGCCTATCCACCAACCAGCATGGCTTGTGCGTAGCCCACTGTTGGTAGAACAGGAATACTATTCAGCCGGCTGTACCTTCTTGGAAACCTACCTTCGGCTATAAATACTCCAACACCTTGGAATGGTATGGACACATTATCTTACATCATCTGATATATCATTATCTTATCTTCTCTAGCAATCTCTTAATATACACTTATATTCAGAGCAATCTAGTCTGATTCTCACGCCGGAGGGTGGTCACAAGGAGGAACCCCCCCCCTTCTCAGTGACGAGCTTACGGTGTCTATTTTGCAGGTCACCTGAAGAACAACCTTCTTTGCTGGACCTCATCCTCGTGGGAAACATTACTTAACCCCCAGATTATCCGTAATCTGCCCAGGGTCGATTAGTGTTTCTTCACCTTTAGTCTTCTAATTGTTAACCAATGAACCCAGTCCAAAGGCCTTCACTAATCCTAACAACTAACTCCTCAAGGAATTTTTAATACTATGATTGATAACATTATAGAGTTATAAATAGTTTAAGAAGATAATCCATGGATCATGCTTTATAAACAGTCATGGTTTCTTCGACTCAAATCGTTAAGAAATAAACATGGTTTCTTTTGCCTTGGCATAAAGAAACTCGAGTCAAATATCAAAATCATCCACATATACAAATCAATAACTTATCCAACGAGTTTTGGCCATTTAGTTTTTCATAATAGAAATTTTAGTTTTTTTTATAACTACCACCTCCTCGTTATGCTTCTAATCAGTACACACTCGGGTCAATATGGCGCGGTTAAAATTGTTATATAAACTGAAAATTAAACCTGGGCTACAAATACTGACTCCTCTTTTAAATCAGTAAATAACTCCTCGTTACACTTCTAATTATGACTAGTAATCACTATTTAATCTAACCTAGTCTTTTTATGGAACCGGGCACTATCCATATTCATATGAACTGTTATTTATATAAAAGAAATTACCAAACATAACTATGCTTAAAATAAACCACTTTTTTATTTTCAAAAGAACCCGGTGATATATGGTTTTCAAAAGAACCCGGTGATATATGGTCTTTTCTTATTATTCTGAAGAATTTCATTTCATGGAAATTAATATCTTTGTTAATTGAAAAGGTTTTCTATTATTATTATTATTATTATTTACTTTTTTTATCTCATATAACAAGCATATATATCTTGAAAAAAATTATATTATTTTCATTAAAAACTGTTGGAAAATTTGCAGTGAATTGGAGCCATTTTGACTTATTATCCAACTCATTTTACCGATAAATCATAAAAGAAGCTGTTTTGACTCATTATCCAACCCGCTACCAGCCCACAGTAAATGTAAATGGTCAGCCCAAAATTTTTATCTAGAATTTAATATTTGTTACTTGATTTCTAGCACCACTAATTAAAGTATTAAACAACCATTAATGGCATGTTATGATATTTATAACACTTGATGGAGGAACATACTCAGTCACACACACTAACTTCTTTTGCAACTTACATATTAGGAATCACTCTAAGAAGACATGAAAAAAATATAACATGACCAAAAAAAAATGGTTTTATATTAGATGGTAAAGTATGGTGCTGAAAGACTTGCTAATTCCTCAAATTTAATTTAAAAAAAACTTGTTGTTTAACCCAAATAAAATTGTCGAATCCAAATCTTATTTTGAGGCCGGCCTTCTTGAGATAAGAACTGGTTTAAACTAAGTGAGGCAAAATGAGTGGGTCGGGTAGGGTCATGTAATGGGTCAGGCACGCTTTAGTCGGAAACGGATCAGTTTGGTTTGGGTCAAAACTGAGTTTAATCATAATGAAATTCGGAGTGAAATGAGAAGTTTTAATAAAAAGAAAGTCACAATAGAGTAGAAGGAAATTATTGCAATTTTGTTCATACTAGCATGCCAACATAGTAACATGATGAGCGCGCGGCTGCAAATCAACCATATCCCAAGACAATCAACACCACTCACCACCGTCACGCTTTCTAACTAATTTTTGCTGAAGCTGATGATTCTAAATGAACACCTGGTAAAATCGTTCGGTATGGTTCCTCTTTTATTTCTTTTATTTTTTTTTCCTCAGGCCATTTGATGCATTCAAATTTCAAGAAAAGAAGTCCTATTGGTTTTGAAACCAGATTAAGGTGCTGTTTGTTTTTTCAGAGGTAAAATGTCTACAGTTTACGGAACATATTTGCAGACATCTGCAGCAGAAGAGGTGGACCAAATCTCTGTAGTTTGCAACAAGAAGACTGTTTGTTTTTTAACGTCCGCAGACTGCTATAATAAACAGAAAATTAAATAAACCGATTTTTTTAAACTTAAAAAGGTCTTCAACATTGAAATTTAAATAATAATCAAACAATACTGAAATAATGTTCATAAAACCACAATAACAAAATTTCTTCAACCAAAAATTAATAATAATCGAACACGTGCAACAATAAACAAGCAACAACTACATCCATAAGCCTAAAACTTCTACAAACTTTATTCAACAACAAACTAGTAATAATTGTAACCCTTCTACAAACTTTAATCAACAACAAACTAGTAATAATTATACAATTTTAACAAAAAATCAAACAACACATTCATAAATTAGCAACTCTTGAGTTTGTAGCTTCCTTTTCAACATCCCACCTTCTCGTAGCATCTTCAATCTTCTTGTTTACACTAGATCTGAGAGCACTAGCAATTGGTAAGTCTCTTTCAAGTGTAGTCATCCTATCTCCAAGTCTAGTGTGATCAGCTCTTAGATTAGCGTTCTCAGAGGCCTCTCGGTTCATTAACGCTTGTAGATTTTGGATTCGGGTGTGGAAGGTGTTTTGTCAACAATCTCTGATTTTCAGCAAGAGCATCACTTGCCTCTTTATGCTAACACCCTTATCCTATCCCTCAGAGCCGCCTTTTCTGCCTCATCCTCCAATGCCTTCGGCTTCATCTCCTTAATGAACTTGAGGTGCACTATTTCTCTTTCCGCCCGTTTAGCGTTGGATTCTTCCTGTGCGACGATCCTATCAAGGATAGAATCGGCGTACACTGGAGGTGTCGAAGACTTCCCTCGGGAGATGGGTTTGGGTGAGATAATGGTGGATGGTGGGGTGGTGGTCGTAATGGGTGGTGAGGTTGTAGGCAAAGGTAAGGTGATGGCTTGGGTAAGGATTGGTGAAGTTATGGTGGTGGGTGGAATTGGTTGCGTTGTAGATGGTGTGACGGTTTGGGTTGGGGAAGTTATAACGGTTTTGTTCCATAAGCTTGTTGTTTGTATTAGTGAGCTGAAAACCGATGAGGTGAATATGGATGAGGTTGGTTGGGTAGGTGGTGTTGAGCTTGAGAAGACTCGGGTTGGGTTTGTTGTTGTGGTGGTGAGTGTGGTAAGGAAGGTATTTGGGGTAGGAATGTTGAAATTGGTTGGTCTGTTGGTGAGGGTTGAGGTGAAAATTCTGGTGAGCCATGAAGTAGGGTCTTGGTTTTTTTTGCTTTGGTTTTCTTTCTGGTTTTAGGTGGCTTGTAGGTAGGGATTTGTATCTTGGTTACGTCTAGTGTTTTGAGGGCTTGGGCCAGGGCTTCTTTAGTGATTTTTGGTTGGTCAGACGGTTTGTCTTGTGAGGGAGACTTGACATGAGACTTGGTTGACACCTTGATTTCGTTCATATGATGTGGCTCGGGGTGTGACTTCTTGTCCTTTGCTTTCTTGAACCCCATCATTTGAACATTTGGTAACATATCATCTAACAGAAGCTGCACAAATCTCAGGTACATAAGCCATGTAGCCCCGCTCTTTATATTTCCCAACATACACAGAAATATCCTTCGAGAATAGTTGAACTTCTCTTTGGTAGTCAATGCAGACATAACACGCACCCAGTCAGAGCTCATGCTGTCAAACCCTCCACGAATATCGGAAAAATAGTGTGTGATGATGTGAAATAGGAATTTCCAATATGGTGGTGACAAATGACTCTTCTCCAAACTTTTCCATTCTATGTCATATCCCATCTGTGTGAGAAAGTCAGCCAACTTCTTCTTGTTTCCTCTTTCATACTTGTACTCTAGCTCATCCTTCATCATCAGCTATTTTTGCAAATGCCCAAAAATCCAAAATCCACTTGTAATACACAGCTGGATTGGCTATAATAGCATATGCAAGGGGTGATTGCTTTAGCCCCTTGACCATGGACGTGAACACCTTATCTGCCTTTGCCTTAGGCAACCCGAGAGCACAAAAGTTGTTATGCCCCTGAAGTTAAAAGCCAAGAGATCATGAGAATCATCATTAAGACATAAACAAACCAAACAAGATATACATAACCATTAAGTATCTACATATTAGATAATTAGATTTAATACTAACATTATGAACATTTTAGATTTTATAAGTTAATAAGTTAATTTTAGTTAATCTATAAGTTAATTAGTCCATAATGTACAAAGATCAAGTCTAAAACAATCCAAGAGTCCAAACAGTTCATTTGTTCAAAAACAGTTTAGTAGCATTAGGTTTGAGATTCTGAAAATTTTGCTAAGTGTTGGTTTTTCGCATGAGACCTTGTTTCGCTTCGCATGAGGTCAAGCGAAGTGAAACAGAAGCATGTTTCGCTTCGCATGGGGTCAAGCAAAGCGAAACATAAAGATGTTTCGCTTCGCATGAGGTCAAGCGAAGCGAAAGACCCTTTCATGCGAAGACCTGTACTTAGCCCTTTTTGATCCTCCCTTTTCTTTTCTCACGGTCGCCTAGATGCGAATCAAGTTTCTGGAAAGTTTGAGCTTGAATCTCCTTTGTTTATTTGGTCAATTTGTCCTTAGAACATTTGAACAAAAGCTTAAATCTACAAACTTTACACAAACAACCCTAATTCTAATAATTAATGATGATAATCAAGATCAATAAGTCCAACAACAGATTATACACGACATATTAATCAATCTCATATGAAGATCAGTCATGGATCTAGCCGACGGTTCATCTGAACCGTCGTCTCGATCCACGAGAACCCAGAAACATGAAGATGAAATGATTTATGGTGTTCTGATGTTATACCGAGGGTGGATACTCCGGATTCAACGGCATGTTTGTGATTATGAGAGCCGGATTCTTTGAAAAGTAGAAGAAGAATAGAGTTTGAGGGTTTGAAGATGTGAGAGAGAAGAGAGTAAAAGTTAAAAGTGTTTGGTGAATAGTGAAAGATATTTTAGGTTTCCCTTATATATAGGGTCATCCTATCTCATGATAAGGTCAAAACATCGCGAGTATTCACCGAAGATACACTCTCAATCCTCGGTCCTTAACAATTTGCATTTTCAAACCCGGAAAACATTTACCCACCGAATCCACACACTTGATTGTTTATAATGTTTTCTTTTGTTGGTCTATAAGCATGAACATTTGCACGATCGATCTCTTTTGTCAAAACAAAACATAATAAAAGAAGACACCGAACTAAAAACAAAAATAAAATTAAAATTTAAAATTAAAGATAAAATAAAATAAATAAAAATAAAGTTTAAGATATTAAACTATGCAGATACTTAATATTTTAGAAAATACAAACAAAAAAAAAATTTAAGACATTTTAAAGTTAAAAAACAATAAGATTAAATTAATTTTCATAGTTCTTTTCTTTGGTTAATTTATAAAGAACGATCACGACATGGAATCATATTAATTTGCAAAGCCCTAGATCGCGTTTCCATTTTGAAATTATTGTGACACAAGTTCATCATTGACTGTAGATATTGTCCTCCTTTTTAACTTGACAATTGTTTTGATGCCAGAAATGATACGTTTAATGTATAATTAGGCACGGTGCTTATGTGGTCTCCACTTAATCAGACATGTTACTAATTCCATCATATCTCAGGCCTACTTTGTGTTAACATATCACCTCAACTTGACTTAGACCTTTCTTAGTTGATCACAGTACTCTTATTAACAGACTGACTTACTGTACACTTTACACATGACACTTTGTGCTTTGCACACTTGACTCGATCTAGAAAAATTAAAATAAGGCAGAAGTTCAGGCCATAACAATCAGGTCGGATAATACCATATTATCACGCAGAGAAAGTCTAAGGCTTGAACAAAAGAAAGAAAATAAAACAAAGCAGAAGACTCAGGGCCTTAACAATCAGATCTTGTATGACTACAAATGTAGAAAGTCCAAGGCTTGAGTCGAAAATAAATGAAGAAATAAAGCAGAAGTTAAAATTCCTAGGACTGACTCCTTTTCTGACTCTTTTTCTTGAATTTTCTTTTTCTTTTCTGACTCTTCTGTTTTCTTTTTCTTGCTTTTCTTGACTTTTTACTGGACTCAATAAAAATAAAAACTGACACTGACTTTCATAAGACGACTGTGATCAGGTAAAGAGAGGCTTGGGTATGACATGTATAGTTACATTTTTGCCTTCATGAATATGACTTTACGGAATCATGCAACCGCTTCATAATCATATATCCACTAGTACCGGCAGGAATTTTGGTTTATATCATCCGACACTTGTTTGTCAAGCCTACCTACACATCTATGAATGACCTTGTAGCCTTTTGTTCTATTCTTTTAACACGCTAGAATCATTACAAACCAATGTACTATCATTTTCCATAAAAAAAATCGGATCAAATTCTAGATTGAAAATTTTAAATATCCGACTCCCTCTAAACAGAAGCTCCCTCTAAACGGGATAATTCTTTTTTTGAATTTTCTTAGATTTTACTTAAATAGGAGTAAAGATGAAATCAATATTATATATTAAAATAAAACCTTTTTGTTAAGTCAAGTGACTCGATTTTTGTTTTACTAAAAGTAAATTTAAAATCTTTTTGGTGAGTTAAAGTTAACTTATTTTCTCCCTCTAACATTGTGACATATTTGAAAAATATTTACAGTTTTAAAACCTAAAAGATAAGATTTACTCAAAAGAGATCATGCCCAATGACTCAACGAGAAACAAAAATCGGGCACGACTGAAAGCTTTTGTAAAGAGATCTGCAAAGTTAAAATCAGTATGGACCCGTTTTATGTCGACAAGCTTACGATCATAATAATCACGAATAAAATGTATCCGGATGTCAATGTGCTTAGTCTTTAAGTGCTGGACCGGGTTTTTGACAATAGCAACGGCTGCCTCATTATCACATTTGATCGTTGATCCATAGAAATTCAAACCGTAATCCAACAGCTGATGCTGGATCCATATCACTTAAGAGCAGCAGCTGGATGCAGCAATGTACTCGGTTTCTGCTGTGGAGGTGGACACAGTGACTTGTTTCTTGCATTGCCATGAGATCAACCGATCTCCCAGGAGTTGATATCCACCAGATGTAGACTTTTTGTCCAAGTTGCATCCCCCATAATCACTGTCGGTGTAAGCATGAAGTTCCAAGGGAGATTCCTTTGGATACCAAAGACCTAAACGCGGTGTACCCTTCAAGTATCTGAAAATACGCTTGACAGCCGTCATGTGGGATTCTCTTGAGTTTGACTGATATCTGGCACACTGACAAACAGGGAATATGATGTCTGGTCTGCTTGCAGTGAGATACATCAGGGAACCAATCATTGACCTGTAATGGAGTTGATCGACTGGTTTTCCTGATGGATCAGAAGCTAGAACAGGTCGCGTGGCGATTGGCGTCATGAAAGATGATGAGTACTTGAAACCAAATTTCTAAACAATGTCTTGAACGTTCTTTTCTTGGTGAATCAAAGTCCTGTCCTTCTTTTGCTCAACTTGTAAGCCCAGGAAGAAGGTCATCTCTCCTAAGGAACTCATCTCAAATCGCTGTTGCATAACCTCAGAGAACTCATTGCACAGATCCTCATTTGTGGTCCCGAAAATGATGTCACCAACATAAACTTGATCCAGAATCAAATCACTGTTGACCTTCTTGACAAAGAGAGTTTGATCGATGATTCCTCTCTTGTAACCATTTTTCACCAAATGATCAGCCAGTGTGGCATACCAAGCACGAGGTGCTTGGTGAAGACCATATTGTGCTTTGTCAAGGCGGTAAACATGATCGGGATGAATTGGATCCTCAAAACCTAGAGGTTGACTGACATAGATCTCTTCTTTTACTTTCCCGTACAGGAAAGCAGTCTTCACGTCCATTTGATACACTTTGAAGTTCATGTACGAGGCGTATGCCAGAAAGATGCGAATTGCTTCCAGTCTGGCCACCGGTGCATAGACTTCATCGTAATCAAGACCTTCAAATTGCAAAAAACCTTATACAACAAGCCAGGCTTTATTTCTGATGGTCACTCCCTTGTCATCCTTTTAATTTCGGAACACCCATTTCGTTCTGATCGGCCTTTTATTTTCTGGTTTCTTTACTAGCCTCCAAACATTCAGCTTCTGAAATTGTAACAGCTCTTCTTGCATGGCCTCTACCCAGGAGTTGTATTTCAGTGCGACTTTGTAGTCCTTGGGTTCCACATGAGAGATAAAACAAGCAAGAAGACATCTGTTAATGTTACTGGAAGTGCTGCGTGTTTGGATGCTAGCGGATGGATCTCCAATGATGTTCTCAGTCGGATGTTGACGATGAATTGGCAGCTGTGGAATTTGGTCGACATGCTCGACTGGTGTGGCCTCAAGTTGGATGGTTAGGCCCTCTATGGGATGCAAGACAGTGGTCGTAGGGACAGAAACACTTGGTTGAGGATCAGTTCCATCTTTTTGTGGTTCAACCAAATGTTCTGCAGCAATGGGACCTTCCCAGAGGTTGTCATAGAATGGAACAGCAACAGTTGGAGCATAAGTTGTGTTGGTGTTATCAGAAGTTTCATTCGGACTAGGTTCAACCTGCACACATGATGTATCAACCTCCATTGCAGGATCTTGATTGTCTTCTTCTGAGGGAGGTGTGGGGATTGATTCCACCATACTTGGTTTTGCAGGAGGCAGATCTGCTTGATCGACTTGAACATTTTAGTTGTTGTCTGCTGACATGTGTGAGTCAGAATCTGAATCAGTCATGTCTTCAACAACTTGCATTTCAATGGTGTCGGCAGAGGGCTGCTCATCACCAATCGGGACTTGGTGGTTAGCCATTGGTTGTGCATTCAGTACGGGTGCAGCAGCAGCTATGTCAACATGTCCAAGATCTTTCAAAACAGCATGCATCAGGATAGAATGATCATCATCTGGTTGAACAAGCGGAGAAGCAGCAGGGGAAACCATTGGTGCAGCGGGTGTCATATACATTCCACGAAACTGCTTGAACAATCCTTCATAATCAAACATCCAGTCCGGACCATTGTGTGCATCAGTATGGTTTAACTCTTGCCAATCAATGTTGAAGGATTCCAAGATTAGTCTTGATTTCTTGTTATACACACGATAAGCACTTTTATCAGTAGAATAACCAATAAAGTAGCACTCATCCGCCTTTTCAGCAAACTTGGAAGTCGTTCCAACATTCGTTTGGAGTATGGTACAGGGACATCCAAATGTTCTGAAGAAATTTACCCTTGGCTTCGATCCATAGAAGACTTCATATGGAGTCTTGTTTAGTCTTTTGTTCAGCAGTACATAATTCTGGGTAAAGCAGGCAGCGTTGATGGCTTCTCCCCAGAAAATCAATGGTAGTTTTGAATATGAGAGCATTGTTCTAGCGGCTTCCACCAAAGTACGGTTTCTTCTCTCAGCCACCCAATTTTGTTCGGGAGTGTAAGGTGCGCTGAGTTGATGAACAATTCCCTTGTTTTGACAGAATTCATTCACCACCTTGTTGCAGAATTCTATGCCGTTGTCACTTCTGATACATTTCACCTTCTTATCAGTTTGATTCTCAACCAACACAATAAACCTGAGCAGAAAATGTGACGTCTCGTCTTTGTGCCCTAACAGAAATGTCTAACTGAAACTCGAAAAGTCATCAGTAATAACCAGTGCTTTTCGACCTATTGCCATTGGTTGAATTGGACCAAAAAGATCCATGTGCAACAACTGAAGAGTGGAATTGATGGAATTGACAAGCTTGGGCCTATGAGGGAGTTTGTGCTGTTTGCATTTAGAGCAAGATAAACATTTTTCAGCATAGTGAAAAGATTTTACTGGCAAACCCCTCACATGGTCACCTTTAACCAACTTGTTCAAGTTCTTAAAGTTGACGTGACCCAACCGTCGATGCCATAAGGATGAGTCGTTCTCCGAGGCCTTGGACATTATGCAAGAAGCATATCGCATGGAATAATTGCTTCTCATGTCCAGAATGTAGGCATTGTTGTGCCTCGAAGTACGCATCATAATCCACTCCTTAGGGACTTTAAAACCTGGTTTCAGAATGAGACATTCATTTTCAGTAAATAGGGTTGAAAAATTCTTATCACAGATCTGAGAGACGCTTAGCAGGTTGTGGTTGAGCTGTTCCACCAGATTGACTTCATCAAATGTCAATGTGCCATTCGAGACCTTCCTTTGTTTCGTTATCTCTCCTCCAATATCACCGGCAAAGGAAACGTGACCACCGTTGAATGGTTTGCCGTCCAGGCTCACCCTACACACGAAGAACCAGTTAGTGGAGGGTTTCCCGAGACACTCTTGTCTCGGGAAGGTTAATCACAAAATCACCAAGTTTAATTTTAAGATTTCTAAAAATGTAATCCTTTGGTGAATCAGAATCTGAAGAACAATCCCTTGAGGAATTTGAATTATGATTTCCTCGGTTTTTGAAAAGTTTTCTGGATTGCCTATGTTTTGGTTTAGGCTTGACCATAAAATCTTCTTGATTAGCCTTTGAGAAAACCTTTGAAGGGCTTTTGGGCTTTTCAGCTTCAGAACCCTTAGCTAACCGCTTTCTTTCTCTTTGGATTAGCCAAAATGGTTTCTTGGGTTTTTCGGTTCTTTTGGATCTTAAATTTGTCTCACTAGCTGAAGTGTAAGTTTGGTGAGACATTTTCTTGGTTTGAACATTATACCCAAGAAATGTCTTACCAAACTTATAGTTGAAGTCTCATTGTTGTTTGTGCCAGTTTTTGCAATGTCTTGCAAGATGAGACAGATTTCCACAAATGAAGCAACATTTTCTTTGGTTATATTTATAGACATCTTGCTCGCTGAGATATGTGTCATGAGGTGATGTTGTTTGGTTAACATGTTGGTGACCTCTATCTGATTGATAATTGTAAGCATTTGAATGATTAGTTGCAAAACAATTTGACTGCCTAGGTTTCTGTCGAGAGTAGTAAAAGGTACTATCAAACTGATCATAATATTGAGAACTATTGTTATAATTTATATTTTGAGAAAATGAAGTTTTCTTGGGTGGCATATATTTACATGAAGTGCTCGATTTTTCATTTTCAAAGCTAACTTTCTCTTTTATTAAGTTCTCAATTTTATTATCAGTAGATGAGCAGCTTTGACTAGTCTGTTCATTAACCTTGACTTTGACAGTTTCATCAAATACAGTTTCACATTCTGAATCAGAAGAGGAACATTCACTTTCATTGCAAATTTTTATACAACTGTCATCACTTGATGATTCACAAAATACACCATTTGATCTAGACATTAAACTTCCTATCAATGATTCACACACTTTGTTACAAACAGGATTGTTAATTGTTTTTGTTAGACCCACACAGGATTCAAAACGTGGTTCTAACTCTCCCTTTGATTTACAATCCTGGTTAACCTACCCACCACTTACATCACCTGCTACACAAGACTTGTTGACGTTAGAATTATTAGATGACGAAATTTGAGCAGTTGATGGAGAGGCGGCTGAAACAAATTTCACTGGTTTTGGTATTTTATCAATACCATATGCCATCTCTTCATCAGGAGAAGTATTATAGCTAAAATGGGGTAGGCAAGTGTAATTATCATTCATTGGTGGAGGCACCGCTGAGTAATCACATCCTAGTCCCGTTTTAACTTTAGTACTTCTCTGAGCTTTGATAAGATCATCTAATTGTTCAGAAGATGCCTCAAATCTTTCAACTTGTTTTTCTTTTTCTTGTTTATCAGAAAATCAAGTTTCAACTTTTCAATTTCATCTTTTAATTTATTTACAATGTCTTTGTAACAGATGACATTGTGCTCTCCTTGAAAGATTTTAAGTTTAAGATTTGCAACATCATCGTGATGTGTTTTGATCTTTTCAACATATATCTTGTCAGTCTTTACATATTCAGCATTTAGTTGACGAAGTTTTGCGTTTTCTTTCAAAACTTCGTCCTTAAGATATCTATAATATGTAACTTTATTTACGCAGGCTTCAGTGCATAGATTTCTTTTTACCTCGTGTGATGGTAACGCATCAGAACTTGCAGCAGCAGATGAGGAAGCTTCATTGTCTGTGAGAACCATACCAGCCATGTTAAGTGGATTTTGCAGCTCTTGGAATTGATTATCCCAATCCACACCAACTTGGACCTCCGATTGGGAGACAAGGGCTTTTGAGTTTGAGCTTGAGTTGCCCTTGTGTGAATGACCTCCAGCTCTTTGTGATAAGCTGCTTGGTTTCTGCATTTCATGCCTTTTTCCTGCAGCCTTGCTGTTCTCCTCCTCTGTCACCTCAGTCACACGAATATCATTGGCAGGTTTTGAAGGATTCGTGCATTTTTGGGAAAAGTGACCCATCTCACCATAGTTGTAGTAAAATAGCTTTGACTTATCAAACCCGATCCTTTTCCTGTCTGAATCATTAAAGCTATCCTTCCCGTACGTTTTCATGAAGTTAGTAGCCCTTTGTACCGCCATTGCCATCTGGTATTTGATATCCATCTTTTCAAGATCTTTCTGATTGATATCCCTCAAGTCTCCAGCTTCAAACTGTGGTGGCAATAGATTTCCTTTCATCAACTCTTCATGGCTTAAGAGAAAAGCGTGAACTATTGCGATGTTGGAGTCATTTAGCAAAGGTAATGCTTCACAGAAACTTGAAGGCTTGCTTGGTTGAGGTTTTGAAGATGATGAAATCCCTTGAGCTTTTAGGGCTTGGGCAACTGCACTGTCGACAGCCTTTTGGAACGAACTTGTATTGGAAGAATCTGATTGATTTGTTGTTGAGATGAATGCTGTTGGTTGTGAAGGAACACATGAGGAGTACTTGGGAGTGGTCACGGGATACACATTCGGTTGAGCTTTGCTTATAAAAGCAGTTGGCATCGACGAGGCAGTACTCACTCCAGCTTGATTCAGTGAAATGAGATGATTGTTCATTCTCATCTGCTTATCCATTTCAAATGACTTGATAGTGGATATCAAGTCAGTGTTTGTCATCATGTTTAGATTGGTAGTTCCCTTGATCGTGACACTATTGATACTCCAGCTGTATGGCAAAGAGTTCATCAACTTGTGGTTGACCTCAGCATTTGCAATGTTGACACTTGCAGCCCTAATTCTTACCATCAACTTCTCAAATCTCTTTACCAACTCCAAAACAGCTTCACATTGACGATGATTAAACATATTGAACACTTCTTTTAACAGGGACCTTTTGTTTTCCCTGATTTCGGCATTGCCCTCAACCTTCTCAACAAGTGCTTCCCATAGACCCTTTGCACTTGTGTGTTCACGAAGAGTTTCAGAGATTTCGTTTGAAAAACAAACAGTCAATATGAGATAGGCCTTCTTATCTTGTGCTAACGGGTCGCTGTCTGCTTGATTATAGTTTTCTGGAGCCTTAAGTTATTTCCCAGCATCAGTGCGAGTCATGGGAACATGAGGACCTTGTTCAAAGCATCTCAACAAATCAGTCTCAGTCAAGGAGATATAATTCATAAATCTCCATTTGAAATCTGCAAAGTTATCGTCTAAGGTCATATATTTTGGAGGCTTTGTAGGGTTTCTACTTGGTTTTCCAATAGCAAATAACACTTCAATAGCTCTGATTCAGTGCTAGCCATGGTCTAAGTAGTTACAAGCCTTCAACAAAGCTTAATCTTCAAAACAGTCAACTTTTTCGCACAAAATAGCTTCAACCGAAGCGAAACAGCTTCAAGCGAAGCGAAAGAGTCTCTTGCGAAAGAGAAATTCCTTTAAGCGAAGAGAAACAGTTTTTAACTTTCTGAAAGAAATCTTCCTCGGGATCTGTTTTCACCTAACCTTATCCGTACTAGGTCAAAGGTTGTTGCACAAACTTTTATGCCATGAGAAGCGAAATTGTTCCTTATCAATTTTGACCAACCTTTTGAACCCATAACCCAAGCTTTAACACCTTTTGACCCAAAACTTCTTAGATCTAGACTTGATATTTTTACCAAGAACACTTTCTATGACATTTTTATGAAGATTTTGCCCAATTCTTTTTGTATTTTTGTATTTTTCTTGTTTTTGTTGTTTTTGAAGTTTTTCTTGTCAAGAACACTTGAACACTTGTTTTCTTCTTCTCAAGATCAAAAACCCAAGGTTGTGATCCAAAAACCCTCAACTAGTGAGCCGAAGCTCTGATACCAATTGTAGGTCCCTTTTCGGGTGGATCTAAAAACGTCTTTGGATAAACCTAACTTAGTGCTAGCGGAAATCACACTAAGCAACCAAGAGATCTCAGATCTTGAGTTTATTTTCAGTTAAAGAAAAGTGAGCGAGAGAGAGAGGGCCGAGAGAGAAAATAATGTTAGAGAGATGGAATTTTTGCCAAAAGGTTTTCTATTAATGTACAATCAATCACTCTTCTCATGGCATGCTTCCTATTTATTGGGAAGCATGCATGAGAAGTAGAACACATCAAATGCCCAATGGGCTTTACAACATTATTTCCCTTGGGCCTATACATTTAACATTAACAACTAAAGCCCAAAACATATATATACAATAAAAAAGACTAAAACAAAATGGGACTAACACTAGTAAATCCATTTTTTTTCCTGTTAGGCCATGACTAGCTTTGGCAGTACTCAGTAGTCTAGGTTTATTTGATTTTTATTGCTGGGATGGTTTGCTAAGAAACAAAAATAATAATATATATTGGTTTTATATATATTTTGGGTGATCATATCTTGCAAAAGACAAGAACGGGCCAAGCAAGATCCTATTTTATTGAAGAACAGCTGTGAAGTCGGGAGAAGCGTTAAAGAAACGGAGAACCATCGCCAACCGCGTTTGTCAGGTTTTATCGTTTCAGTTTAAGGTTTCAATTGTTGATTTTCACTACGTTATTCCGTTGCGTTTAAGTAGGTTGAATATTTAACAGAGTTCGGTAGTACAATCGTTAAGCTCAGGCCCGTTCCATTGCTGTGTTTGTCTCTATTTTTATCCAGGTTTTCGTTTTAGTCATTGTTATGGCAGAAGACGGAAAAGTTTCGATACAGAAGTTTGATGGACAAAGTTTGGCTGGTGGATGATGCAGATTAAGGCACTACTTTGTCAGAAAGACCTGGATGTAGTGCTTGAGGATGAAAAACCAGAAAAGTTGTCAGAAGCAGAGTGGAAGAAGTTAGACAAGAAGCTAGGGCTTGTATTATTTTGTCAACATCATGAAGGAAACCATAGTGCATGGTATGATGGAGGCACTACCCAACATGTATGAGAAGCCTTCGGCAGCGAATAAGATCTATTTTCTCCAAGAGCTAGTTACAACAAGAATGAATGAGGGTGCGTCAGTTACAACGCATATCAATAATATTAATTCGATCCTGTCTTGCTTAGTGTCAGTCGACATTAAGTTTGATGATGAGGTTCAAGGCCTATTGCTATTATCCTCTTTACCCGATAGTTGGTCGCAAACAGTGACTGCAGTTTGTAGTTCATCTACAAAAATTACCTTTGATGGGATTCAGGATCTGATTCTGTGAGAATATTCAAGATCAGGTGAATCATCAGGCACTATGTTAGTCGCAGAAGGTAGAAGTAAGAGAAAACAGCGAGGTAGTGGGAGTAGGAAGAGAAGTCAGTCTAAGACTCGTAAAGATATTGAATGCTGGAATCTTAAAGAGAAGGGACACTTCAGTAATTAGTGTCCGAATTTGGTAAGAAGGAGGTGAATGTTACAGAAGAAGACACAGATGACAGGGTCAGTAGTGATGAGGTTTTGGTTTGCAGTGTTCAGAGTAACGTTGATCCTTGGGCGATAAATTCTGGTGCATCTTTTCATGCCACCCACTAAAGTGAAACGATGAAGAATCTAAAGTTTGGGGATTTCGAAAAGGTTTGACTAGCGAATGATGATATTCTAGAGGTTACGGATATGGGAGATGTTGATTTGATAACTTAAGCCGGTACTTCTTGAACTTTGAAAGACGTGTGGCTTCCAAAAAAATCATTTCCACTCAAGTCCAAGTATTTTAGATGCTTCAATTCTCTTAAAGAAGTGCCAAGCTCATTACTAACCAAGTATTCTCTAAAAGAACTACCAATATCACCTTTGAGATGAAAACTGTTTAGCATTTCCGGTTACACCATCACACGTGACTCTTTCCTAGCTGCAACACTCAGTTCCAACCCACGATGACAGCATATCATAGTAATCTGCGATACTTTGTTTGAACTGGATAAGAGCTAGTCGCTAATGCTCAAAGCAAGCCACAGTGGTATTACGAGCACTTAAACCGGTATTTGTGGCTGTAACCAAATACCGGTTTGAGATTAACTTGTTCCCCATTATAAATCATAGTTACGAAAAAGAAATGGAGCCTCAAAGCCCACTTGTTCCCCATAATTTAATCCCACAACCCTGATTTAGTAAAATATTGAACTTTGAAGGTGGATTATTATAATGAAGTGATGGGTTCTTGAGATTAACTGAACCGGTTCATTTATAGATATAGAAATGAATATAAAAGTATAATGCCATGGAAGACTTGAAAGTTGGAAATCAACGTGACATTTTATATCCACAAACTAGTTGGAAATCAATGCCATGGAAGTTGGAAATCAATTGAAGACTTTGGGTCCTACTCTGTTATTCTTTTCCTCCACGTAAAACTGTTAAAGTCAACAAGGTCTCCTAGATATTTCCAATTATATAGTAACTAGTATTTTGACCCCCGCAACGGTTGAAATCGTAAGCGAAGCTCAAATTTCGGTGATCAAAAGTTAATCGAACCTCCTCGAGTCTGATCATCATAGCTTCTAAAAATGACACAAACCCAAAGTTAAAAGATCCAAACAATATGGTGTCTAGTCCCATCGGATGTTGTTGGATGACTTGGATCTATAAGAAGTAATTGCAAAACAACTCAATAAAGTTTTCAATAGCAAACTATATCAGCCAAAAACCATGCCCTGTTAAAAATAAACTAAACTAAAATATGATTATACCCTCCTTTTTTTCGAATAAAGCATATCCATCTTGGCCTTTGGGTAGTAAAATGGTAGGTGATGAGAACACCTATTTAGTATAGCTGCATGATAAGTTGATAACAGGTTGCCATGTGAAATAAAGACTACCTTTCACATCGCCTTTTAGCTAGCTAGCCAAGATGCGATCATTTAAAGTTTAGACAATTTTTTATTTATCATCATAGGCTCAAAAATAATAGACCATACCAACAACACCAGTAATAGTTTGAAACAAAAAATATGTTTATAAAGTGAAAACCTGAATGTGTCTAGAGTTCATACTCGGAATTAAAATCTGAACTGTATCACCGGCAAAGTTCAATCTCTACTTGTTGCAACCTGCAATTGGTCGAAATATTTAAACCCAAATGAAAGCTGCGATTCCTACATAATACATAACAAAATTTTTTTTAAAAAATTACTACATAATTCCTACATAAGTTAGTTGTTAGCCCATGAGATTAATCAACCGAACTATTAACAGATTTGTGATTCTATTAAGTAAATTCAATACAAATATAAATTTTTACTTATTACTGTTGACCCTTTAACTACTATTATATATATATATCTTGATATCACTAACTTCAAGATAATTAATAGTTGAACAAACGTTTTCTAATGACCAACAAAAAAAAAACTCTTATTAATAGAGGATTAGCGAAGAATGAATCCAAATTTACACAACTAAGTATACACCAAAAAAAGGAACATAACCAACCACTCATGTAACTTCTATCAAGTAAATTCAATACAAACAGAAGCTCACAAAGAAGTCTCAGATCAGAGGCAGATCTTAGCTTGGGCCAGGCGGGCGTCGGTCCACCCAAATTTTCTCTCAATAGTGTAATTTTTCCGGAAAAAAAGAGTTATATGTATTGAGTCTGGCCATCCAGATTATTTGTTAAAACTCCTCTGGCCCACCTAGATTATTTGTTCAAGATCTGCTACTGTCTCAAATATAGAATTTAGTAAGAGTGGGCAGTAAGTCACAAAAAGTGGTACCAAATGATGACGACTACACTCACAAAATGGCAACTAATTCACAAAATGAATACTAAACCTCACCTAAAATTCACTAATTTTACAGCCACTGTCAATACCTAAGTTTACTTGAACAATAGGTATTATGTGGCTTAACAATTAATTTGGAAATGCTATGAAAGAAACAATACCTTTGTGAAGTTCGCTAAAGCAACTCCTTCAAAGTCAAGATTTGTTTTTCACATAGCCTAGCCTAAAGCCAAACTTTGTTATGGTAAGATGATAGTTGCACATAATTATGTTGAAATAAATTATAAGCATTTCATCAAACACCTATGAGCACTCTTAAAATAACATAAATACATGTATTTTTCTTATTTCACTTTTAAAGAAGATATGAACAGATTAAATTCATCAAGATTACCTTTTCATCATATTTGAGTATTCATAGTTCTATTTACGAGAGACACCTGAAATGTTCCTAAAACACATTTTGTTAACATTCAACAGCGTTTCAAAATCATTTGTGAAAACACTAAAGCATTACCTCAGCCTTCTCAACTGGAATGACTCAGCGATTAATCATCCCCTGCTCTTTGTATTGACAAATTATAAAGAACAATTAACACATTTGATGCAACGCAAATGCACATAAATAGGAATCTAATTAGTCATAGAGTGGATGTCCTAAGAAGCTTACGTTGAGATAATGGATGCATGATTTTAATGGTGTGTTGTTGAGTGATTCAACCAAAAAGGCTTCAGCATCATGTGATACTTGGATGTAATAAGGACAATCCCAAGCTGATTGCCTTCTACAACTGTTTCTGCCAAAAAACCGATTGAAGAACATTTATATTCGCTTCTGTATCAATCAACCATCGACTTAATAATTGAAATGTCAGGCCACCTAACCTAATTGAGATCATCACAGAATTGTATTTGACAAATTAATTGAATATTTGGAAAATCCAAGGTTGCTAAGAGAAACGAAACTGAAGATTTGTTGATTAACAAAAACCCTGATTCGAGCGATTTCATGCAATGACAAGACGGTCGTCGCTGGATCCGAAGCCTTAAGTCTCAACAGCCAGCACATCTACCAAGGCCACCGCCACCTAGGTTACGAAATGTAACCCGGCAGCAATAACCGGTGACTACAAAAGTCGCCCCACCCAACCAACGCTACATGGGGTTCCGAAATTGAACTCGGCAACGATGGCGAATGATGATGGTGGTCGTCGTTCGGGTCACAAATTGGTGAGACTTAGGGTTTTCCGGCGATGGAACGAAGATGGTGAAGAAGTCTACGGCAAACTCAAACGCCTCAACGCCATCATCGTGTCACTCTATATCTGGAAAACGATGTTTCTGAGGGCGAAAGGTATAGTATAGGGTTGAACAATTAGCAGTGCAAACATTTTTGAGAAGTCGATACAGAAGGAATCTGCCATGGAAGAAAACTATTGGAAGGAGAAGCGGTGATAACACGTGGAGAGGTGTACTGCTATAAATCGGAATGCACAAGTTATTATGCAGCAGAAAGTTTCAAATTGTAATATATATAATTTGAATTGATAAGGAAGACGTTGCTTCAGGTCAGTTTGTTTTTATTTCTAAGAGTGGACGAAGTGAGCGGGAGAAGGGATGGTGTTGCATCGGTACTGGTGTGAACATCATCCTCCCTCATGTGTATCATTCAAAATTACGCAGAAACCAGGTCTCCACGCCGCTCACCATGCCGGACAAAATAGAAAAACATGCCACAGGAAAGATGATTGGATTGGATTTGGGGTTTGGATGTAGTGGGAGCACAACGCTGCCCATCTATGTACCAAAGAAAGATGGTCGGGTGGGAAACTCACTCCGTCCACTTAAGAGACTAATTACAGATTTAATAAAATAACAGCTAAAGATGGTCAGAGTGGGAAACCCATTCCATCCACTTAAGAGACCATTGTCACCATTGCCATCACTACTAGCTTACGGCAATGGTCCCAAGACCATCTCACTTCCCTAATAATCATTTTTCACTACTTTTTTCACTCTCTCTTATTCACGTCAACGTCACTTCATTTCATCTCTAAACCATCACAGTTCATCTTTCAATCATATTATTATTTTTCCGTTTAAATGAATTAACTCAATTATTTTCAAATTAAAAACATAAATGTAATATAATTAAAAATAACCTTAAAATAATATTAAATAAAAAAAATTAGGGCTAAAAAACCTTAATACATAACATTAAAATACTAAATTAGAAAACCCATAAAATTAATCCTCCAATTTTCATACGCGAGTGTCAGAGTCGTCTTGAGCCGGAGCCAGAGCCGGATCCTCACCGGTAAGTCGGTAACCAAAGACACAAACCTGAGATGATTTCTTGAAACAACCCACACTTCAATGTGAAAAGAACCGTTGCGAGTGACATACTGAAGAGGTAGGTCCCAGCAGAGCCCAGTTGGACCCGCAAGACTCACCTTGAAGAGGGACGTCAGCGCAAAGACCAACTGGTTTCGCAGGACCCACCATGCTCAGAGAGATGAAGACCTTACGCGCATACGCCAGCTGTTCCCGCAGGAAAAGCCTCCCAATGGTGAAGTACCCCGCCTGTTCCCGCAGCCGCGGATACAAGCCATCAGCGGAGGCTACCCGCACTAATAGCAAGGCTA
Source organism: Bidens hawaiensis (assembly GCF_021521415.1). Classification (NCBI taxonomy): domain Eukaryota; kingdom Viridiplantae; phylum Streptophyta; class Magnoliopsida; order Asterales; family Asteraceae; genus Bidens; species Bidens hawaiensis. The sequence goes on from NW_027505121.1 coordinate 74,680, forward strand.
CACGCACAAGGCACTAACTCTCAATAATTCAGTAATGTCACCTGAAGAAGGAATGAGCAAGCCGAGAATACTCCCGCCCAAATGAGCCAGTCCGTATGTTTCTGGAGGATCTTTTGTACTATACCTGCCAAGGTATGGACAAAATAGACAAGATCTGACTAAAGCAGCGACAGCTCACTGACAACAGTACGACGAGGAGCACACTCTAGTACTTAATGTCACTATCAGCCGCTGCCTACTCACCAACCCTTGTCGTGGCACGTACATAGCCTGCAGTTGGGGGAAAAAGAATAGTACACGGCCGGCCATATCACTATCAGCCTCTGCCTACCCACCAACCACCGCACGTGCGTAGCCCACAGTTGGTAGAAAAGGAATATTATACAGCTGGCTGTACCTGCTTGGAAACCTACCTTCGGCTATAAATACTCCAACACCTTGGAACGGTATGATCATCTTATATCTTATATCATATCTTATACCATCATATATCTGCTCTAGCTATTTCTCTTAATATACACATATTCAGAGCAATCTAGTCTGATTCTCACGCCGGAGGGTGGTCACAAGGAGGTACCCCCCCTTCTCAGTGACGAGCTCACGGTGTCTGTTTTGCAGGTCATCAGAAGAATAACCATCTTTGCCGGACCTAACCCTCGTGGGAAACATCTACTTAACCCCCAGATTATCCGTAATCTGCCTGGGTCACTTAGTGTTTCTTCATTGGCGCCATCCGTGCATAAAAGCTAGAACTAATTTTCTCAGTTTTTTCAAAACCTCTGGAAAGATGGTTAAGGTTACTCCGGTGCCAAGGCCAGCGAGTGACCAAGAAACTCCGGTAACCACAACCCCAGCTACTGGGGGAACACTGGCGAGTACACAATATTTACGAACACTACCCCGGTTACCCAAGCCGGGGCAAGTGCAGTAAATAATCCTCCCCTGGGATTCACCGATACCCAGTTGGAGAGACAACAGACGAGGCTCCCCCGCCAAACACTTGATCAAGTTAAAGCGTGGGCGGAAGCACGTCAGAAGGAATTCCAAGCTGAGTTGGATGAACCCTTACGTTCACTCCAACAGGCTGACGAATTCGGAAGCACTCAACAGCTCAACATGAGTAATGAGTGCGAGTATGATAAATATTGGGAAGAATCTGACAGTGACGCAAACCCGCGCCATAGGGCGAAAGGGAAGCGTAAACAAGCAGACTTCCAACCAAGAAGGAATTTTGGAGAAACCTTCAAACCAAGGAACGCGGGGGGAAACCCACGGGACTTCTCCAAAACATTTAGACCAACTGTTGCAAATGCGGGAACGTCCAAATTTGCAAGGGACATTGCGGAAGCAATTGCCCCGAAAAGTGCCAAACAAATGTCCAACGTAGGCACATATGATGGTATATCTGACCCAGACGATCATTTGAACAGATTCATAGCGGGGGCAACCGTCAGCAATTGGACGGAACCCACGTGGTGTTACATGTTCCAAATGACGCTTGTTGGGGCAGCCAGAGCGTGGTTTGACCGTCTACCGGTTCACCACATCTACGATTGGGCAGACTTCCAACAGAAGTTCAGCCAACACTTCAGTCAACAAAGAAAGTATACCGAAGAGCAATGGACGATCCTCAACTGCATCCGAGAGGAAGATGAGTCTTTACTAGACTTCATCACTCGCTTCAACTCAAAGAAGCTGACTCTGGGTACCATAAGCAAGGATCTTGTTCGCGCAGCTTTCATCCAAGGCGCCGAATACCCAGAGCTTATCGCACATTGACGGGTAAAGACGGCATGCCATCCACATGGGATGCCATCATGACAGCAGCTAAACGCTTCGCGGAAACGGAAAAGCAACTGGGTAGAGATCTTCCCCAGAGCACAAACCTCTACACTCAAAAAACAAGAGAAAACAACGTCCTTACCGCCCGACAAAACAAAAAGAGGAAGCTTGGTATTTGGCAGTCAAGGGTAAACTTTGGCACCTCATCCGACTCGCACCAGCGGTTAGGCGGAAAGGATAACATGCAGTTGTCGAACCGGAACTCCAGATGGACGCCACTCACCAAAAGCGTCACCGAGATACTCGCCACCGAGAGGCTCCCATGGCCAGAGGCTCCAATAATCCGACAGCGTCCAAACGCTGATCAAAGCAAATCCTGTGACTTCCACAGGACAAAAGGCCACACCACGGAGGAATGCATAGCCTTGAAGGACGTCGTCGAAGTATTTGTCAGATATGGGAAACTCACACACCTCGTGGCGTAATGAACGCTAAGCAGGCTAATGCGTGTAGAACCCCAGTTGGGGAAAGCACGAATGAAACTGCAGCTTCAATGTTGGAGACTACATACTGCGTAAACAACGAGATTCCGAACTAGGTGCATATCGGCTCGATAGGCTCGATGACACCCCATCCCAAGAACATGGAAGGGAGCTCAATTACACAGGCTGCATGTAGATCAATTCCAAACTTGTAAAGAAAAGGCCTAGAGCCACTTCTAATGGAAATGATTCTCCTTATCACATTGACGCTGATGGTCTTACATTTATACTTATGATCTGACCACACTGATATGCCGGTATTCACCGCATAAATAAGTGGGGAAGGAAGTCGTTGCGTGTGGACGGCGGCAAAACCCGCATAAACACAAAAAACGGCAGAAATTTCTAAGGAAAAAATGAGGAAAACCTTCACGCAGGTCAGTTGTAGGTAAAGTTTGGTCATCCCACTAAATGAAAGTGACGGTCCTACCCGCACAATCATGAGAGGAAACTGAACATTAACCTATTGACAACCGCGCGTCGAAAGGTTATTCAAAACACTGATGCCGGTATTCACCGCATAAATAAGTGGGGAAGTCGTTGCGTGCGGACGGCGGCAAAACCCGCATAAACACAAGAAACGGCAAAAATTTCTAAGGAAAACATGAGGAAAACCTTCACGCAGGTCAGTTATAGGTGAAGTTTGGTCATCCCACTAAAGAAAGTGACGGTCCTACCCGCACAATCATGATAGAGGAAACTGAACACTAACCTATTGACAACCACGCGTTGAAAGGTTAACTTATTCAAAACACTTGGAAAATGGCAAAGTTAAACTAAAGTATGCACGAGCGAATCATATATTGTTTGAGGCAAAACAAGTGCCAAATTAAACTATAATATGCATGAGCAAGTCATATAACGTTTATAAAGCAAGTCATTAAGTGAAAGTGACGGTCATACCCGCACAAACATTTCAAACATTACAAGAATGGGCAGGTATCTACCCGCCTACAGAAATGTAAATCTATCCTAACGGTGGGAAGGGATCTCAAGGTTCAAACTTCAGGACCACTCCCTGCAAACCCACTCGAACCCGCACCATCAGTTGGCTGTGGCGGTTCAAGGAAAGCCTTGAGAATAGTTAACCCATCATCAGCAGCAGCAATTTCGTTCACCTTCTCCACCACCGGATGCGGGAAGGCAGCATACTGGTACACTGCTTGGTTGTAAGTAGCTTCAGTGTCCACATCATAAAGAGGGAAGTTGGAGGGCGGGATGCCCTTCTCAACAAACCCCAGACCAAGCAAGAAACCAGCCTTTTCCCCATCCTCATGGGAAACGTTGAGGGCTGCGCTCATGGCATCGTCGTAACATGTGTTCGTGAAGATCCGATGCACAACCTACAAAAAAAAAATATATATCTATCAAAAACTTTTCTAAGTATAAAGAAAAGTGTAAAGATATTATGAAGCTACGCATACCTGCGACAACGCTTCACGTAGAAGCCATTCCTTGGTGATCTGAGCTTCCTGGAGGGCAGCTTGAGCTTGGTCACGAGCGCGTTCGGCTTCATTTTTGTTAAGGTTGGCAAGCAACACTTCCTTAGCAGCAGCCTCTTCAACGCCCTTCAGCTTACGCTCAGTGTGGTCAAGCATACCCCTCTGGTCCAAGATCTCTTGGAGCTTTTTGGCATCTTCTAAAGCCAAAGCATCATGAGCCTGCTGAAGCCTCTCTAGTTTGGCTTTAAGCTCCTCATTCTCAGCGCGCAAAGGCTCAGCAATGGCTTCAGCTCTGGTGGCCCTCTCGGTCGCGTTCCGCGCAGTTTCCTTAGCCAACCTAAGCTGTTCGTTAACAGCTTGGGTAGCCTTGGAACGAGCCTCGAGCCGGGCCTGAACTTTAACCTCGAGGGCCTTGAAGGCCTTTTCCTTCTCCGCAGCAATGGCGGCAAGTCTCCTGTTCTCCTCCAGGATAGCCCGCGCCTGAGCCACTTCCTGGCTACGCGCCGCCTTTAACTTGTCGTTTTCACGACAAAGCAACTCGACGCGCGGCTGCATCCGGGCAAGGAGAATCCAAGGCTCATTCGTCAGCCTACCCTCCTGGTAGCTAGACATGGCTTCCCCAACGCACCGCTTGGGGCTGCGTGACGCGCCCACTCGACGCAGTCCACAGCCGTTCGAAGGGTTGTTCCACGGCAGATGTTCCACCGTGGAACATACACCTCATTGGAATCCGAAATTGCAAAAACAAAAAGCGGTTAGGAAAAGATGATATAAAAAAAAAGATAATAGGCCAAAATAACCCTACGTACCTGTAGGGTCGACAACAGGCTGGTAGCCGCCAAACACATCACCCGAACCTAAGGGATATTCATCCAAGAGGTCATGCAGATGGGAAGGAGGCAGAGATTGGCTAGAAGCCCCAACCCTGAACATACCTGATGAACCGGCCGGGGACGAGGTAGTCGCCGGTGCCGGAGGCACGGTTGAAGCCGCCGCGGAAGAGACCATCGGAGGTGAACTCACTGGAGGTGAACTCACAACCGAGGCCACTGCTGCGGAGGAGCCCGCAGAAAAAATCACCGCCGGCTCAGTGAAGGATGCAGTAAAGATGGCACTGACAGCCGGCGGAGATGAGTCACAATTGGAACAGTTGCCAAAACGGGATGAGCAACTGAACCAACACTACACACAGGCGCAGCCGCCTGGGTCATCGCCTCAGGTAGATTGACCAAACCTACCGTCATGGGTCCAGAGATGCTCCTTCCCGCTCCACTCTGGAATGCGGTTGCATCCACGCCTGCACGAAGAAAAAATATTAATGGCGGAAAGAATTGTGGGTAATATTAATTTATACTTACGAGTTTTCTTGAGCTTGAAGGTTCTGACAGGCGGGGGCGAACCCGATGGAGCCGGCCTCTTCACGCCGGTCACCGTCGTCGTACTGGGCTGCCCGGAGGTGACAGCTGTCTCAACCTCCGGAACAGTGGTCTCACCATCACCAGGGTTCCCCACTGCCTCCTCGCTTTCGGTCTCCGAGTCGGACCGATTTCCCTGATCGGCGGTGGAGGCGACCTTCGCCTTGCCCTTCACGCCGGCAGCTTTCTTCTTCCTCACGAAGAAAGGCTCATCTGCGGATCCCTCATCAGAAGATGATAAAATTAGGGAAACTCCAGCAGAGGTTTGAGCATAAAGAGGGCGAGGGTTAAAGATTCCCTTACCTGGCCGCGTGGTGCTCAAAATCTCGTGGCCCGGCCGGTAGACCTCCACGAACCTATCCGCCGTTTGCTCCAGGATGGGCAACTCGTTCTCATCAAGAGCACGAGTACCCAACTGAGCGGGACCACCGCTCTCACGCGGTTGCAGAAGAGATTGCAAGTTGTTTCCCTCTGAAAATAAACAGAAACAATTAGAAAAACCCTAAATCAACAAAAAGAGATGGAGCATACCGTAGGGAATAGAATTCGAACCGTATTCAAGGATGATAGGTACTTGCGGCGTCCCAGAACCGGCATCCTTCCATACCCGGCTCATCCCGAGCATCACCATCCCAGACTCCGCAAAGCGGTAAACCGGAGTCTGGATCCGGGAGATCTTGGTAAACCATTCAGTCTCCTGGTAGTTGGAGGCGTGAAGGTTGGGGAGTGCTCTCCCGTTCTTGAACGTCATCGCTATGGGGACGACGCGAGCGGAGATATAGAAAAACTCCCGCTTCCAAGACCGAAGACTGCGCTCGGTAGCACAGATCTTCAAACCCTTGATCCGAGTGACCAAGGTATACCAGCCCTCGATGCACCTCCAGGAATAGAAGGTCATCAGGCGGTCGACGCGGGGCTCAACGCCCAGAATGTGGCACACCCATTCAAAGTGGCGAACCTTTGCGATCGCCATCGGGTGCACCTCCGTTAAGTGTACACCGTGTTTCTCCAAAACACGGTACACAAACTTCATCAATGGGAACCTGAGATTCCCATAGGTGAAGAATGCAACATACACCCCTATCTTGCCCTTGGGAGCATCGTACACCGTCTGGTGAGGCTCAAAAAACTCAGGCTTGAAAAGCTCGAGCATGAACTTCTTGACGATGTACTGATAAAGGTCGACGGAAAGTGCACACTGGCACTCGCCAGCAGTACTCTTATCGTCCTTGTCAGACGCGGACATCGGATTCTCAGGGTATACGTCGGACTCTTCGGCGGTAACCTCAGGATCATGAGTAGAAGACATTTTGGAGGTATGAAAGAGAACGATTTCAGGAGAATGCTCGACGGAAAAGTTAGAGTATTCGCCGGAAATCGCTTAGAAGAAGAAGAAGGAGGTGAAGGTGTAAGTTGAGATGCATCCTCTTCCCCCTTTATATACCCATCGCAATGAATGCGATGAATTTAATGCGGAGAGGGAAAAGCGTAGGCACAATGAGACAACGACACGTGGAAAGCAAGCTGGTAACAGCTGTCGACAGGACGCGTGCCGTAAAATTCGCGCCCACGAGCCCGAAAACTCGCGCCCACGCGCCTGAAAAAGCGTCTGGAATGACCATATACTGTCACGTCGCCATAACTGCCTGCACATCCTGAAACTGTCAGAAGAAACCGTCGGACGACGCTAACGTCCCTTCAACAGTTTGCACTGTTCTTATCCTTTCACCAACTCTTCGAATTTCAGAAACATTCAAAAAGATTCAAAAAGATTCAAAAATAAGAGGGACCACACCCCCTTACCTCGGTAACCAAGAAACCGTAAGACAAGTGCGGGTACAGTGTCAAGGCGAAACCCTTCACATACTTAGCACTCGCAGGGAATTAAAACCAAGAAGGATCTTCTGGGTCATGCTTGTGGAAAGGGAAATAACATCCCCGCATAGCGGGAACGTTGAGAACTAGATTGTTTGAAGCTCCAAGATGGAATTGGTTGTTTAACATAAATGATCACTATGTCTAAAACTACCAAAACCTCGTGGAGAATCTACACAAGTGAAACTCAACGCTCCTGCCTTGCGAGGAGGTTACACACCTACCCGCATCATACCCAAAGATCAAGCAGAAAAGTCGGGAATTTCTGCACGTGACATTAGGAAACCGCGGGAAGAATCCTCACGGACAACCTTAAAACTAAAAACCCTTTTCAAAACCCCTTGCTTAAGTCCAAAAGTTCACCTCACTTATTAACAATTCATGAGAAGAACATTGGACTGGGGGGACTTGAAGAGGTAGGTCCCAGCAGAGCCCAGTTGGACCCGCAAGACTCACATTGAAGAGGGACGTCTGCGCAAAGACCAACTGGTTCCGCAGGACCCACCATGCTCAGAGAGATGAAGACCTTACGCGCATACGCCAGCTGTTCCCGCAGGAAAAGCCTCCCAATGGTGAAGTACCCTGCCTGTTCCCGCAGCCGCAGATACAGGCCATCAGCGGAGGCTACCCGCACTAATAGCAAGGCTACACGCACAAGGCACTAACTCTCAATAATTCAGTAATGTCACCTGAAGAAGGAATGAGCAAGCCGGGAATACTCCCGCCCAAATGAGCCAGTCCGTACGCTTCTGGAGGATCTTTTGTACTATACCTGCCAAGGTATGGACAAAATAGACAAGATCTGACCAAAGCAGCGACAGCTCACTGACAACAGTACGACGAGGAGCACGCTCTAGTACTTAATGTCACTATCAGCCGCTGCCTACTCACCAACCCTTGTCGTGGCACGTACATAGCCTGCAGTTGGTGGAAAAGGAATAGTACACGGCCGACCATGTCACTATCAGCCGCTGCCTACCCACCAACCACCAGCATGGCACGTGCGTAGCCCACAGTTGGTAGAAAAGGAATATTATACAGCTGACTGTACCTACTTGGAAACCTACCTTCGGCTATAAATACTCCAACACCTTGGAACGGTATGATCATCTTATATCTTATATCATATCTTATACCATCATATATCTGCTCTAGCTATTTCTCTTAATATACACATATTCAGAGCAATCTAGTCTGATTCTCACTCCGGAGGGTGGTCACAAGGAGGTACCCCCCCTTCTCAGTGACGAGCTCACGGTGTCTGTTTTGCAGGTCATCAGAAGAATAACCATCTTTGCCGGACCTAACCCTCGTGGGAAACATCTACTTAACCCCCAGATTATCCGTAATCTGCCGGGGTCACTTAGTGTTTCTTCACATACTTTCGGTTGATACTACACAGTACACAGATTCGGAGCGCTCTTAGAGAATCTACCCAATCAATAGCTACTAAAATTGAAGTGTAAGAAACAAAGAAGGATTCAATCTTTTCAAAATCTTTTGAGTACAAAAAAAAATGAAAAAAAAGTACTAGCTTTGTTTTGGTTGAAATGGGCCTTTTTAGAAAATGGGCTTCACAACATGAATACAAAATGTTAGATTATTTGATGTTCTTTAGTTTTGATTTTTTCTATCTTTCTCTGTTGTCTTAGATAATTTGAAATATATATATATTTTTTTTCTTTTTTTTTTCCGTCATGCCATAAGATTTCTTTAAGAAAGAAACTCTTTGTACCAGCTTAGAAACCAAATTAACCCTTCGTCCATTACATTTAATTATCGTGTATTAATAGAAAAGACCCGTGAACATATCAGCTCCTAGATAAGTAAGAATCGTGTACATGTGCAATTTTGTATACCAAGTAAAATTATAGTTTTATGTTAGAAACATCTCTGCTTTAAGATAACAAACAATCATGTCATTGCGGTAATAACATGGGAAACAATTAAAATCATGAAAATACCAACTCTTTGTTGTACTACGCTCTCCAAGTGTGCCTGTGCCTGGGATAAGAAGTAACAAATCTATTTATGCACACCCACAACATACAACCAACACATACATGTCTTACAAATATAAAATCCTAAATGCAGTATTTAAAAAAATGATAATATATATGTGAATTACTTGCATTTGAGTCGATCTATGTGGCTTCTCTTCCTCTCTTCATCTTGTTGATTCTTACCATGACTACAACATGTAACTTGTCCATGGTCTCCTGAGAAAACACAAAAAGTGTATGCCTCCACTGCTTCTTCAACAACAAAACTACAATAACAACCCAAAAACCTGTTCCAAAACCACACGCAATGTCCAGATAAACCAATACCTTGTTGGGCTCATGATCTACTTCATATTTGTTCTTGGACGATGGGAGTGGGCCTTCATGATTGGAGCAATTCTTTGGCAATGGAGCTCCACACAGACCTTTGTTCCCAGCATATATTGATGGATCGACGAGGGTCTGCAATTGATTTCCTGTTGGAATACGGCCCGAGAAGTTGTTGTTTGACAAATTCAAATGGCTCAAAAAAGTCAACGCTGCAATGCTTGGAGGAATCAACCCGCTCAACTTGTTTCTTGACAAATCTAGGGAATTTAATGCTGTTATGTTTCCAATGCTCTTTGGAATGCCTCCACTAAGATGATTATTGGACAAATTGAGACCCACCAATGCACGAAGTGCCGTCAACTCTACAGGTATTTCTCCAACCAAATTATTGCTTGAAAGGTCCATGTTTTTGACAAAATACCATGTTTTCGTATATTCAAGATCAATGCCTTTCAATACCTGAATCACCCTCTCCTCACGATCAACGAAGTCAGGAATCACATTAGATTTTAGGTTAGCCATGCCTCGCAACTCTCCTAGACAATGAGGGATTGTTCCAGTTAAGTTGTTTCGTGCAACGTCCAATATTTGAAGACCAACATTTTTGCACAATGATCGAGGAATTCCTCCTCCGAAGTTATTATTGTGTAACCTAAAAAGGTGCAATGATTTAATTTTTTCTCCAATCCATTCCGGTAATTTTCCGCAGAATGTATTATCACCCAAATCTAAAACCTTTAACCCATTTAAATTCCAAATTTCTGTAGGAAGCTCGCCACTAAAGTTATTTTCATTCAAGTTTAATGATGATAATGATAAAAAGTTCCCTATGAAACTTGGAATGCCGCCGGATAACTTATTTGAGCTTAATCTCATGAATTGCAATTGTTGCAGATTCTTAAAACATTGGGGAATTTCCCCAGTTAACCTATTTCCAGAAAGATCCAGAATAAGTATATCTATCCTCTTGCACAAGGACCTTGGAATCGATTCACTAAAAATGTTATTTTGAACATATAATCCTGGTTCAGTGATCTCGATTACTGAATCATCATCAATATAAGTGTCCCCAGCATCCCCACTAGGAAGGTTGGTCAAAGGCCCGCTAAGGTTGTTGTGGGAGAGATTTATGAAAGGAATGATGGGCAAGTTTCGGAACCATGTGGGCAGTGGTCCTGAAATGGTTACATTAGACAACTCTAACTGATAAAGTTTCCTCTGATTACGAAGCCACTGCGGAAAACCCTTTGCAATCTTGCAAGAACTGAGATCAAGTATTATCAATTGGAATGGAGGTTGCCACTCATATGAAACGTCAAATGTCAAATTATGGTTAGATGCTATAATAAAGTACTTCAACATCGAGAGCTTATCAAAATGGGCTTCTGAAACTACTCCTTCCAAAGAATTGTAAGAGACGTCAAGAGAATGGAGCTTAGAGAGTTGCCCAATTGAAACAGGAATAGTCCCACTTAAGTCATTGTAACCTAGAAACAAACGTGTTAAAGCAGCTAATCTCCCAAAGGATTCTGGAATTGAACCATTCAAGTAATTAAAAGAAAGGTAAAGTTCGGTAAGTTTCCCAAGGAATGCCGGAATGGGACCCGTTAACTTATTGCCTGATAGATCTAATATTTGCAATAATCTTAAATTTCCTAGAGAATTTGGGATTGAACCACTCAAGTTATTAAACTTAAGACTAAGTTCAATAAGTTTTCCAGGGAATGTCGGGATGGGTCCGGTTAACTCGTTATCAGATAGATCTAGGTACTGTATGTTAGAAAGGGTAGTGAAATTATTAATAGTATGAGATAGATGTGTCTCTTTGATTTTACAATCTGACAAAAGAAGCTCTAATAAAGAGGGAACCGTGCTTATATAGTTTGCAAAGTTCCATGCCGGACTAAAAGCAAATGATGAAAGATCGAGGAATTGTAAGGATGTCATGTTCTGAAAAAATTGAGGGAGTTGACCTTTGAAAGAATTTATGCTAAGATCCAGATATTTGATGTTAGAAAGTGACGTGCTCAAATTATGAACATGACCAAGATTGGCATTGGAAAGATCACAAAATGACAAACTTAACGCCTTCAGCGAAGGAGTCATGTAAAGCACCATGTCAAGGTTTTTTGCTCGACTAAGTTTAACAGTACTCATATCAAGATGCTCGAGCGACGAAAGGCCGGAAATCCATGACAAATCATCTGCCATCAGCTCATGGGGATTTCCCTTTGAACTTGAACTGAGATCAAGAAATTTTAAATTGGAAAGATTTCCAAGGTGATGAGGAATAATACCACTAAAATATGCATTAGAGAGATTGAGGTAAGCAAGTTGTTTCAAGGATCCTATGAACCGAGGGATCCGACTTCCTTGAAAATCGTTCCCACTCAAGTCCAAGTATTTTAGACGCCTCAACCCCCCTAAAGAAGTGTCCAACTCTTTACTAACTAAGTATTCATAAGATGAAAGACCAATAACAGCACCTAGATGGAGACTTTTAACACTTCCGGTGACACCATCACAAGTGACTCTTTCCCATTGGCAACAATCATTTTCAACCCATGATGACAACATATTATTGTCATCAATGACACTGTGCTTGAACTTGAGAAGAGCTAGTCGCTCATGCTCAATACAAGCCACCGTGACATTTTGAGCACCCAAACCGGTATTTGCAACTGCAACCAGAAATATGGTTACAAAAATGAAATGGATCCCCAAACCCCACTGATTCCCCATTACTTAATCCCACGACCCTGATTAAGCTAGTAAAAAAATATTTATGTAAAGATGGATTCTTATGATGAAGTGATGGGTTCTTGAGATTAACTAAATTGGTTCATTTATAGATCTAGAAATGAATAGAAATTTATTGCAATGGAAGACATGGAAGTCAATACAGCAACTTGTATCCACAAACATCTAATCATTGCAGGGTTCTCTGTTTTTCTTTTACTTCACACAAATACTTTCCAAGTCAACAACATGTCCTATGAAAAAGTATGAATTGATAAGGAATGCAATGCTTTACAAACAAGCACCGATATTTTTTGAAAGTTTCAGATAATTTCGCTGACTGACAGATCTAACTGATTAATTATGAATTTGTAACTTTTGGCAAAATTCTTCTATTCACATGGCTTACATATATGTATTTGGTCACAAGACTTGACAGCACTTAAAAGTAAACTCCCTGACAACACGCACAAAGAAAACTGTCATGCCTCATCAATATTGGCCATTGAGTGCAAGTTAAGCTTTATGTTTGTGGTCAAAAAGTATAAATTGACAAAAAAAAATATCTACGATGTTTAGAAATGTCAAACTAAAACAATAAGAACGAATTAATAACCGGAAACACAAACGAATAAACATCTCGTATTATTAGGGACGAACCTAGTTGAGAACTAGGGGTAGCCTCCGCTACCCCTCAACTTTTCGTCGGTAGTGAAAAACAAATATTTTCTTTGGTATTGTTTATGGCCAACTGAATGATTGATAATAGTTAATGGATATTTAGATAATGTAAATTGGAAATGATTAGAGATTTATGGTTTGTGTTTAAATTGAAATTGACTGGGAGTTTAGGGTTTATGGTAATCAAAGAAACCAAAAAAATGTCATTACTAATTGACATCATTTTGAGGTTGAGGTTTTTAATACGGTTTTGTATATGCAAATTCAAAAACTTGGAAATGGATTCAGTGAGGTCTCAACTAGTTTGTTACAAAATATGGCAGGTTTAAATCCTTGTGATTCGTTTTTTAAGTTTGGCATATATAAGATAATGACATTTTCTAAGACGTATCCGAACGATTTTTTTAATGAAGAAAGATGGTGTATTTCGGGTGATCTTAGAACCTTTTATCACACTTTAAATGAAGATGATAAATTTGCAAAACTCGGTAGAAAGTGTGACCTTGCTAAACCAGAGAGAACACCACCTTTTCTTTTGGTTTATTGAATATTGAAGCTAGCGTTGGTTTTACTCGTTGCAACCGCAACCGTTAAAAAATGTTTTTCTAAAGTGAAGCTTATCAAGACAGATTTTCGCAACTGAATGGGGTGATGAGTAATTAAACAATGTTTTTCTAAAAACAAGTATTTATAAGACTTAAATACATATAACTAGTACTGGTAACTAAGTTCCTCTCCAAGAGAAATCATTGGAAAGTGCAATTCATGTTCATTTTTCACTAATTTAATTAACTCAATGGACAAACGATGCCAAGTAATTTATATATTGATTTGGTTGTAAACTAGAAACTATGAGATAAAGCGATGACAAAACTTAGGTTCACGTAATGCAATGAACTAACTGAATAAACTTATACCAATGGGGGAATCACATAGACAAAATTCGTTTATTAAAGCAGACAAATAATTACAAGACACATTAGTTTGGTTATGATGATTTACATAACCTAATCCAATGAATTGACACAACTAAACACTGTCTACCTAATTGCCAATTCGTTAATGAAAAACCTAGCATCTATCAGTGATTAATGGTAAACGGTTCAATGACGATAAAAACTTAATCCTAAATGCTGATGAGCACAAACCAAATAATTGATGATAAATGTAAATTCAAGAAAGAAAACAACTGTTTAATCGATTCAAACCAACATAAAGGTTCAATCAACCAAACTAAATCCCAATATTGTAACAATAATAAAATATTCAGTTCATATTCAAACCCTACACCTGGAGTGGTCACAAATAGTTAGCCTTGCCTCTGCATCATTATTAGCTCAATTATAGATTTGAAGGATGAAACAGTGGAAGATTTAGTGACAGGAAGGTGTTAAGATGATGAATCAAAGCCCCAAAATCGTCCTTGGTGGATAGGGTATGAAGAACTTTCAACCTAGGGTTAAATCGGGATTAAATATGGAAGAAATAACTAAAAACCGACTTTATGCGTCAAGCCCACCGTAATTTACGGTGGCTCCACCATAATTTACGGTGGGCTATGTCCTTTACAATTCCTCACTTTTGCCTTAAGGTGTCCTTTACGGCCAGACTACACCGTAATTTATGGTGGAGCTGCCTTAATTTACGGTGGACCCTATACACAATATCCTATTTCCATTTTCTTAATGCTCATGAGTCATTCCGACCCCCCGTTTGCTTTCCTTCATCCATAACTTGATTCTTCGTCATCTTTAAAGCTCAAAATTAGTTCCTTTAAGCTTGAAGCGCATGCAATTAAAAAAACCAATTGAAGAGCCTACCCATGAGGCGGACTCATGGGCAGGCCCCTGGCCCAATAATCCAAGAAAGGCCCAACAAAGGCAAGCCCAATAACATAAGAAGTTCTAGAAGATGGTTTGGAGGGAAAATGGTTTACGGGGGAAACTCATGCAGCACGTCCAATCCGGTTGGTGGCCCAAGGTACACATATCCCAGGATAAGAGGAAAGAACCAGGAGGTAAAGATCTGAGAAGGAAGCAAGGCCCGCAGGAAACAAGATCGAACCAAAGGACTCGGCCGAATACAATAAACCATAGGATCATGTATATATATGTTCTTGTCTATAAATAGGGAAGGGCATAACACTTGTATTCATTCATTCACAACATACAATACACACTTTACACCACACACTTTGTACCAATCCCATTCTTGTAATCGTTAGGAGCCTTTCCCGGTCAACTGGAATAGGATCCAACATTGGCGCCATCCGTGGGACCTCTTGATCACGGGTCTTACCTCAACATCCAAGAATGGCTGATCAAACCATAAAAAACGTGCCGCCTCCTTTCCCTTCGGGTTCAGGGAAAGGTCACGCCGTTAACGAAGAAGCAAGCGAAGTTCATCAGGAACCCGAGGCTCGACCGAGGGATGGAGGACCCATCCTGGTGGAAGATATCACCGGCCGAGAGAGGGAGGAGGAAGAGCCTCGAGAAGAAGATGGAGAGAGAGAGGAATGGAAAGTCACCCCGGAGTTCATACTAGCTCATAGGGATGCTCTAAGAGCCTTCTTAGATGAAGAAGAGAAAAAGGAAAAACTAGAAACACTTTGGACCTGGCTCTCTTTCCAGACGCCTGGGTCGCAGGTGAACACAAAAGGTCCTAGCATCCCCTCCGGGGGTCCCGATGCGCTGATAGAATCTCTGGTAACTCTCCTATCCACTGCTAAGGGGAAGGAGAAAGTATCGGGGGACCCGCTGGACGGTCCATACCGACCCAGGGACACATCTGATGTCTCCAAGTTCATTAAACGTATAGCGGAAGCCCCACTACCCCCTAAATTAAAATATCCCTCAACGGTCGACAAATATGATGGCACGCAAGATCAAGAAGACCATCTACATGCCTATCGGGGAGCTAGGCTGGTGAGTGGTTGGTCCATGCCGGTGTGATGTCTTATCTTCCCCCAGACGCTGATTTCGGGGAGCCCGGGTATGGTTTGATAGTATCGAGCCAGGAAGCATTGACAGTTATGAAGAGTTAAGGGAGAAGCTCCTCCGAAATTTCAGTCAGCAAAGAAAGGCCATGAAGAATCCCAACGAAATTCTCCATATACGAAGGAGAGATGAAGATAAAGCAGAACAATTCATGGAGAGGTATATTTCTGAAAGCATGAATATAAAGGGAGTACCGGAGGTAATGAAAATCAGTAGATTCATTAATGGGGTCCGGTTCTCCCAACTCAGAAAAGTTGGGGGAAGATTTTCCAACCACCATTGATCAGTTGATGGACAGAGTCCGAGCTTTTGTTTGGGGAAAAGACACGGGTTCCAAGTTAAGGGAGTGGGAGGGAAATAAGGGAGGAATTTCGGGAAGGTATGGGGGCAACCCATCAAGACGGGGAAGGATGATGGGGGAAGGGGTCCGATTTTCCCCTTACAAGTCCCCGGATCCTGTCAACGCATCCTACTACCCCCCTCGTTTTTCCACCCCTCGCAGGGCGGAAACATTTCCCCCTAAGCCTCTTTTGGGAGATCGGTTGAGTACATGAAACAAGGATGTGATGATGGCCGATCGAGTAAAGTATACCCCCTAGCCCCCGCTCAACTGAAGCAACAGGCCAAACCCCAGGGATATTGCAACTATCACAAAAGCCCGGGGCACTCCACCGGAGAGTTGCGTATAGTTAAAGAAGTTATAGGAAGCTACCCTAAAGGCAGGACACCTACCTCTCCCTCCCAAAGAGGGAACCTCAAAGGTCAAGGAAGAATATGAAGATAAACATTTCGTTGATATGATTAGGCGAAGAGGAAACGAAGAAAGACATGAAGACCGGCGTGTCAAAAGGGAGAAAGGTGAGGCATTTCCACAGAATCCTGTATGGATGAATGTCTTGTCAGGGCTAACTAATGAGGACGCCAGGGAGATGTCTTTGAACATATCAGCAAGTGTGGCAGGACACCAGGTCGCCCGGGTCCACATAGATGGGGAACCGGAGTGGAAGTCATGTACAAGTACTGCTTCGCAAGGTTCCAAAAGGAGGTGCGGGGCTGTTTGGAAGAAGACGTATCCCCCTTGGTAGGTTTCTCGGGGGAGGTAGTTAAGCCTTTGGGCTCCATAACCCTCCCTTTTAGCCTAAAGGAGGGCACAAAGACTCGAACTGTCCAGCTTCGATTCTCAGTAGTTAGAGCTCCGTCGAAGTACAACATCATACTCGGACGCCCTGGCATGATAGCCCTCCGTGCTATTGCATCCACTGCGCACGGATTCATCAAATTCCCAACCCCCGAAGGGGTAGCGACGATACGGTCCTCAGCCGATATTTTAGCTAGTGTGAACCCGGGAGGGAAGTCAAAAAAGAAGCATGAGGGGACCGAGGAATGGGTCCTCAATGGTGAGTTCCCCGATCAGACAGTCAAGATAGGGACCTCGTTAACAGATAAAGGGAGGGCATGGTTGAAAGAGCTATTGTTGAGAAACGTGGATGTGTTCGCATGGAGACACGAAGACATGATGGGGATTCCCTGAAACCAAGTTCAACACAGCCTCAAAGAATTCCATTGGATGGAGCCTGTTAAGCAAAAGAAGAGAAGTCTGGCCAGAAAAAAGTCAAGCTGTACTAAGAGAAACCCAGAAGTTATTGCAAGCAAGAATAATCAGGAAGGTAAAATATCCACAATGGATCTCCAACCCAGTGATGATAGCCAAAGCCGACAACAGTTGGCGAATGTGTGTTGACTTCAAAGATTTGAACAAGGCTTGCCCAAATGATGCGTATCCGCTCCCTGAAGTGGAGAAGAAGATAGAATCTTTGGCAGAATATCCCCTAAGGTGCTTCATGGACGCCTATAAGGGATACCATCAGGTACAGATGGACCCCAAAGACGAAGAAAAGACAGCTTTTTATACTGACGAGGGGACCTTCTGTTACACCAAGATGCCGTTCGGTCTGAAAAATGCAGGAGCCACGTAACAGCGTTTTATGGACCAGCTCTTCGAAGAGCAGAGGGATAGGAACATGGAGATTTATGTGGATGATTTGGTCATAAAAAGCAAACATGAGGAGGGAATGCTAAAAGACATAAGAGAAACGTTTCAAACCCTGAGAAGAGCCAACATGAAATTAAATCCAGGAAAATGCTCTTTTGGGGTAGAAGAGGGGAAGTTCCTAGGAGTGTTGGTAACAAAAAGGGGAATTCGAGCTAATCCGGAGAAAGTGGAAGTGCTGATACAGATGAAGTCCCCCAAGAACCTCAAAGAACAACAAAGGCTTAATGGAAGACTAGTGGCTTTAAATAGGTTCCTTTCCAAAATAGCGGAAAGGACCCTGCCCTTTATAGCCGTCTTGAGAAGAAGTACAAAGAAGAATAAATTCTGTTGGGATAGAGAAGCAGAGGAAGCCTTCCAGGAGCTGAATAAATACCTATGCCACCTCCCTATGATCGCAACGCCTATGCCGGGGGGAGACATTGATACTATATCTCTCCCAAACATCAAAGACAATAAGTTTCGTGCTGATGGTTGAAAGTGGAGAAACACAGGTCCCCATTTATTTCATAATCCGTACATTGAAGGGGTCAGAAGAAAGGTACTTACCGATAGAAAAACTGGTATTGGCCTTGATTTACACGGCAAGAAAACTTCGGAGATACTTCCAAGCACACTTTGTGCGAGTACTTACTAACCAACCTTTACAACAAGTCTTATCAAAGACTGAGATCTCGGGCTGATTAACGAAGTGGGCAGTAGAACTGGGGGATCATACACTCGAGTATCGGCCAAGAACGTCCATCAAAGGGCAAGTGTTGGCTGATTTTTTAGCTGAAACAGAAGGTGGAAAGCATAATGAAAAAGGAGAAGAATATGAGCAGGAAGTAGTGAGAAGGCAAGGAGCAAAGAACCTTTTTGGAAGCTATACACCAATGGTGCCTCCAACGAAGAGAGAAGTGGGGCGGGACTAATTTTAGTAAGCCCCGAAGGGATAGAGTTGACTTATGCAATAAGGTTGAACTTCCCTAGCACAAACAACGAAGCAGAATATGAGGCACTTTTGGCTGGGCTCAGGATTGCCAAAGGAATAAGAGTAAGGAAAGTGCAGGCTCACGTTGACTCACTTCTAGTAGCCAACCAGGTGAGAGGGACCTACGAAGCTAGGGACCCGAAGATAAGGGAATACTTGAGAGTAACTCAGGAACTGATGAAGGAATTTGAAGAAGCGGAAGTGATACACATTCCAAGGGGTTCGAATAAAAAAGCAGATGCTTTGAGTAAGCTAGCGGCAGTAGCTTTTGATCATTTGGCAAAAGAAGTAAAAGTGGAAACCCTCAAGCAACCGTCGATAACAGAAGCTATGGTAACCAATGTAGAAACCCATAAAGGAAGTTGGATGACCCCATCATTGAGTACCTGTAGGAAGGGGAGGTCCTTGAGGATAAAGAAGAAGAAAGGAAATTGAAGGTCAAAGCATTACGGTATTAATGATTGAAGGGAATTTATACATAAAGTCTTATTTGGGACCCTCCCTAAAGTGTATTAACGAGGAAGAAGCAGAATATGTGATAAGGGAAATACGTGAGAGGATTTGAGGGATGCATATGGGAGCCAAAATGGTTGTGGCACAGGCAATGAGAGCTGGGTACTACTGGCCAGCGATGTTCTTCAGTGCTGTTAAAGAAATACAAAAATGTGACAGCTGCCAGATACATGTATCGGTAGGAAGGAAACCAAAATCAGCACTAATTCCGGTAAGCTCCTCATGGCCATTCCAAAAGTGGGGTATAGACATTGTGGGACCCTTTCCGGAGGGAACAGGAAGGGCAAAATATTTGGTGGTAGAAATCGACTACTTTACAAAATGGGTGGAAGCCAAGCTGCTTCGGACTATCACGGGTGAACAGATCAAGAGGTTTGTATGGGAAAACATTGTCTGCAGGTTTGGGCTACCATATGCCATAGTCAGCGACAATGGGAAGCAGTTCGCCAATAACCCATTTTGGGAATGGTGCTTGCAATTAAAAATCAAGAAAACATTCACGTCAGTAGCCCACCCCAGTCCAACGACCAAGTAGAAAAAGCAAACCGAAGTATGGTAGAGGGAATCAAAGCAAGGCTGGGTAGAGAAAGGGGATCGTGGGTGGAAGAGTTGTCTCATGTATTATGGGCACACAGAACAATGCCTAAAACAAGCAACGGAGAAACACCTTTCAGCCTAACATATGGAACATAAGCTATGATCCCTGCGGAGATCGGGGCGTTAACCAGGCGAACTCTGCAAGGGGAAGGGAGAGTTGAGGAAGATTTGAGGTTGAACCCAAAACCTTGCAGAAGAAAGGAGGGAGGAGGCAGCGAGACGAGAGGTGGAATACAAGAAAAAAAATGGAAAGGTACTACAATGCAAGAGTTAGGGAGGTTAGGTTCAAAATAGGGGACTGGGTGTTAAGAGAAAATGAGGCGAGTAGAAAAGAAGATCAAAGGAAATTGGGGCCTAAATGGGAGGGGCCATATCAAGTTATCTGGGCTGGAGACAAAGGGGCCTACAGATTGGCAGATTCGATAGGAAAGGAGGTTCCTAGGACCTGGAACTCCATGCAACTCCGAAAGTACTACGCCTGAGGGCACTAGCAAAAGGGCTAAACATCAAACAAAACAAGTGACCTCTCCGTGAGGAATAAACAAGAAAGTTAAATTGTATTTTTTGTAACCATGATGTAAACATGATCCTGATGAAAGAAAGTGCTTTATTAAAGTTAAATTATGAGTTCGTCTCATTAAAAATCAATAAGTATGTGTAACATCTAGGAAAAACCCATATTTATTTTGGATAAAGTTTCCAACTTTGATAGTTGAAGGATTAAAAATAATCTCAAAGACAAAGTAATGGGAAGAATGAGATAAACAAAGCATTCTTAGTTAAGGAAATAAGAAAAATCCACCCCACATGGAAAGATGGAAGAAAGTGGAAGCATTCCACATGGATATAAATAAGGAAAAGATAATTTCATCCCACATGGAAATAAACAAAGAAATCTAAGCTCTTTATAAGGAAGCAAGTTTCCATAGAAATGTTTTAATGTGACCAACCACTCTCCATAGTCCTAGCGGAGGGTGCGAAGCACCCGACGTGCACGGACTCGGACTCGGACTTGGGCGTAATGTGGCATTTTGATGGCGCACTTTGCACTTCGCACACTCGCATCGCCGCGAGCTGCATAAGGGCAACTTTAGTATTTTTGGAATATAGAAGTATGATCAAGAAGTAGCAAGTTATCAAAGAGGAGAGGCGACGGCCTATGATGACGCAGCAACACGTGTCGCGACCAGGGGACACGTGGCAGGCACTAGGGCTAAGTCAGCATGCCACGCGTCATTTCCTGACATCGCGCTACGTGATGGCTTAAGACAAGGGACCATCACGCTACGCGATTGATCCCAATTTAGGCTATAAAAGGGGAGGTTCACGGCATTTCATTCCACACCTCAAACACCCACTTTCATACATAGTTAGCCTCGGTTTGCGTGCCGACCTCGTGGAACGTGCGAAGCTCTGACGGTTCATGGTGTAGTACGCGATATAAAGTAGAGGTGCCGCTCAATCAGTCATAGGCATTTAACTCTAAATACCCGTGTGAGGTAGGGATTCTGTTTAAATATTATTATTATTATTATTATTATTATTATTATTATTATTATTATTATTATTATTATTATTATTATCATCATCATCATCATTATTATTATTATTATTATTATTATTATTATTATTATTATTATTATTATTATTATTATTATTATTATTATTATTATTATAGCTTAAACCATACTCGGGGGTATAGCCCGAACCTTGATTACTGATAAGCATAATATAACTTTTTATAAGCAAGGGTTATAGTTAAATTATTGTTTATTCACGATTAAGAAACATAATCAGTTACATGCAAAAGTTATAGTTAAATAGTTTTTCTTAATAATTAAGAAAGATACTATTCATTTACACAAGTTATAGTTAAAGTAATGTTTCATCTTGAAGAAGAAACCTGGTATAAATGTTTCTTCCTGAAGAAGAAACCTGACATATAATTAATAAATAAACAAAGGGACTAAATGTCAACATGTTTATACAAACAAATAATTTATCAAGGTTACAGCTATACAAAATAGACTACGGGGTCTGAAGCTAGATCGTTGATCTAGATATTTATACAAATGTTAATCTCGTACTATAGGTCCGAGATAGCAATCAATCAATCGATCTGAAAGTTGAAAACAGGAACAGGAATCAGTAACAAAAACTGATTTACAGACAGGGGTTAGTAACCGAAACTGATCAATATACAGGAATCAGTGTCAGAAACTGATTTGCAATCATAAAAGGTGAATACGCCCCAACCTTTCACAACTCTTTTAGAGTCTGAACTGTTTGCATGGGATTTACGAATCCTTAAAACTTTGTGTTACAATAATGAGAAACAGGCATACTCAAATTAAGAGTATACATGTGTCTGGATCCATACATACATGGTGACTTGGATTTCCCCAAGGCTATGCATATCATCAAACACGCCTCTAGTAGTCTACGGGACTGATCAGAGAAATGATATTGTGTATATGATTAATTGTACATGTACTTAGGGTAATTGTAACCTAATTGAGTTGGGTGCCTAAAAAGTATTGTCACAAAGGTATTGTTATTGTTTACACATTGGTATTATTGAGTCAGCGCCATTCACCGGCTGTGTGCTGACGTATTTTTCCCCCACATTTCAGGGAAACTGTAAAGAATAGAACTGACAGGCAAGACTGATAGAAGATTGGAAACATAGTCATTAGAGGTGATCTGATAGCTTAGATATTTTATTCAGAATATTATAAAGAATGATATTTTCAAAAGATATGTATTTACAATATCCAAACGGGTATTCTTACCCGACATTTTATAAATTAATAATATATTTTAAAGACTTCCGCTAATAACCTGCAACTCTGATATATTTTCAAAACAGATACCAACTAACGGGTGTCGCACCCAGCCCCTGAGTCGGGGGTGTGACAGAATGGCACGAGTCCGTCTCGTAAATACTTGCAAGTCGCTCCCTGGAAGGGGAAGGCCTCGCCGGTAGGCTAAACGGTTAACCAATAAGCAAGCATAAATATTTAAAAGCTAAGGCATACATTAAACATTAGCATATGCATTCAAATACCATCAAAGACAAAGTTTAGATTTACCCACAAAGGGACAGATAACAACACCATTGTCTGAAAAACATGAAAACCATCACAAAGTTACTTAATCAAAAACAAATCACAAACTACGGCAAAGGGGACGGGGGATCAACAATTGAAGCAAGGGCTCGAATGTCCGCAACAGAGATTTCAGGATCTGAAGAAACTTGGGCAATGATAGGAGGTACGTGAGAGGCAAGGGCCACAAATGCCTCTTGAGCGTCTGCCTCCGCGGTAGGGGAAAATGAAGCTGCCTCCTGAATGGGAATACCATGAGAATAATGCTCATAACCAGCTCAGAGCCCATGCTGAAAGCCGGAAGCAAACACAGCCCGGTTAAGATTGCCCCGGACTACCAAAGTCTCCCTACAGCCCAAAGCTCGATCGTATACCTGTTTAAAACCCATAGACACAAGCCATTACTGATCATCCTCATGCTTCGGCACAACTCCCTGCAATCGGGAACACTCACCCCTCAGCCACTCAATCTCTTTCGACAAGTCACCAACCTTCTGCTCCTCTTGATGCTTGGCAGCCCCTAATAGCTCCAGGGCAGACTTGTGATCAGAGCGTTCGCGATCGAGCAAATTCTCCAACTTATGAATTTTTACTAATGGGGGGCTCTCTTCAAGCTTCAACAAAGACACAAGGAAAAAATGAAAAAATAATAATAACAGAAACAAAAGGGAGCTACAAACCTTGGAGATTTTAGCCTGAGCATCAAGAAGGGAAGACCGAACAGCATCGAGATCAACAACCTTTTCATGGGCAAGCTGAAGATCGGCAGTCAAATCAGCAACCTGTTTCTTTGAGGACTCCAACGCGGATTTCAAACCAGGAACCTCTAACTCAGTTCCTCAGCCACGTTAATCCTTTTTCGCATCTCCCCATGTCGTCGAACATAACCCTCAACGGACTTCTTCAAGCTTGCAACCTCCTCCTGACTGTTGTGATACGCAACATTGACATCCACAAACCCCTGACGCAGAGAGGAACCCAACACCAAGGTACGATACAAGTATGTACCAAACTCCCCGACCAGGAAATCCGGCAAGATAGTTTGTACGTGAGCATAGTCAACAGGAGGAATAACGCATGTCAAGAACTCATGGGCAAGTTGGGGTGTGTTAACAGAAGAGTTCATAGTCAAAGACCATTTTGGGGAAAATAGGTCAATAGGGGGAGGATTACCTGAGGAGGGATCTGGAGTAACTTCAGGGGCAATAGGGGTTTTGCCTTTAGGGTCAGCCTCGGTGACATCAGGGTCTTTGCTCTTCAGGATGGGAGCAGCGATAGGGTCAGACACCTTGAAGGAAAAGTCATCATCGACAACAACAACCTTCGGGGTAGAGGAAGAATCCTGGCCAGCAGAGCCCAAGTAAGTGCGTTTGGAATTGCGAAGACGACTCTTCAGGGACGAGTTAAACAAGTCAGAAGCAACATTCTTGCGTTTCAAAGAGTCCGGAACAACCACAGACGAAAAACCAGGAGCTTTTGAGTCAGAGGAAACATCACTAGTACGGGTGATTAGGGTGGAAGCATAAACATACATTGGAAGAGCTATGAATTCGGCACCTTTCACATGTCCTTTCTTAAAAATCTCCATCAAATCCATCTCTGCAAAACAATAACAAGCAAAAGTCAAAGAAAAAGCCAAGAGAAAACGTTTACGAATGACAGAAGCAAGGGGTCACCAACCTTGGTCCCCGTCAAACATAGCAGGACGTGTCAACGGGTCCGGCCAAATGTTACCAAGTCCAGTTATGTACAAAAGAGGCTCAGGATAGGTGGCAGCTTCAGTAGGATTTTTAATCAACAACTTATAAAGAGAATCATAAACAGTAGGGTAACCAGGGGCAGGGTCGTCATCAATATGAGAGCCAACATGGCGGCGACGAGTGAGGCCAGAGGGGATGTAAGAGGTATAGGGAGGGTGCTTACTACTTGCTCGCCGCTCAAAAG
The DNA here is from genome assembly GCF_021521415.1 of Bidens hawaiensis. Classification (NCBI taxonomy): domain Eukaryota; kingdom Viridiplantae; phylum Streptophyta; class Magnoliopsida; order Asterales; family Asteraceae; genus Bidens; species Bidens hawaiensis. The sequence continues at coordinate 99,669 of NW_027505121.1, forward strand.
TAAACCAATCGCCGCCAGCTTTCAAACGGTAGAACCGACGGAACAAGGTAACAGAGGCATCTCCACCAAAGGCACGACAGGCAACTTCAAGTCAGAATGGGAAGAGGAAAAGGAAATCCTACGGGTTGGATTGCTCCTGTGTCCACAGGACAAATCCCTTTTGAAATGAATGATGTGAGTTTGTCAAATGCTCGGCAAGCCGCTACATTAGCGGCGCATAAACTATGTTCGTCAACCAAGTTTGTTCAGTGGTCGTAACGTAGTTAGTTAGTGGGGAAAAAGTGGGATGGGATTCAGAGTAACTCGAAGAAACCCTAAAGGGTGAACTTAGGAAAGCACAATCGATGGTATTTCAACAAAGCCAACTGAAATTCGGTTAGTGGGTAACGAATGTTGACAAACTCAAGGTTTTTTGCATACATAAGAAGTTCTAGAAGATGGTTTGGAGGGAAAATGGTTTACATGGGAAACTCATGCTGCACGTCCGATCCGGTTGGTGGCCCGAGGTACGCATATCCCGGGATAAGAGGCAAGAACTAGGAGGTAAAGATTTGTGAAGGAAGCAAGGCCCGCAGGAAACAAGATCGGACCAAAGGACTCGGCCGAATACAATAAACCATAGGATCATGTATATATATGTTCTTGTCTATAAATAGGGAAGGGCATAACACTTGTATTCATTCATTCACAACATACAATACACACTTTGTACTGATCCCATTCTTGTAATCGTTAGGAGCCTTTCCCGGTCAACCGGAATAGGATCCAAGACCAATCAAAGTATCCATGTTCGATATAGTAGTGTTAAACATTAAAACATACTCTTTTACCTATTCATCAAATCCCATCATTAATAAATCTCACGGGCCCAATAGGTCCACCCCATATAAGGGTGACCTGACATACCTATTATGATGGAAAACAAAACATGGTTTACTGTTTCTTTTAAATGAAAGTTATTTATCAATATAAATCATTGTGATACTTAACAAAATTTACAGGTTGTGCTCTCTTCATGGTGATAGATTTGAAATGATCTATGATGATTATAAAATCATTGATTCCTAGACCCAACGAAAACTGGGTCTGAGAACACCACGAGATGCAGCCTTAACAGGCAGATGTATGGATAGTTGGCTAAAGATACGATAAATGAGTATGAAAAAGGGTAGTTGTGATTCATTCAATGCCCTCTCATTTGATAAATAAGACCCTTTTACATGAGAGAGATATTAGTGCATATGATGGTGTCAGGACCAACCCTCTAATAGTCTAATATCATATGTAAAAAGACACCATCTATCAGATTAAATGATTCTTTTCCTTACAAATGTTTTCTTGATATCTTTATACAGATGTCAGCAATCTTGAGAATGTAATAGGAATTGTATAAGTTACTTGTTTTTGAGTTTGAATAAGTCGAATTGGTTAGATCTATAGCAATAATCTTTGGATCGAGTTTTCTAACTTCTTGTCTAGGATCCAAAGTTGGTTTAGATCTCGGAGATATATTTTTAAGGCAATGTCCTAAGAGAAACTATAGACCGGTTTAACTTCTTAGTAATATTTTGTTAAATTTATAAATTCTCCCTGGTTTTGTCCCTTTGCCCAAAAGAACTCTTGAACATTTAATGCGTTGTAGGAGATGGTCAAGACGTGCCCACATGTCCCGGTCAAGAACGAATTGATAATAGAAACATGAATAAGCATATGATGTTTAGGGTAAACCTCTTGTATTAAAATAATCAAGAAACTAGCTAAAAACTTTAATACAATAATCCTCACATAATACAATAACCCTAACCATGGCTATGCATTTATAGGGTGGCCCAAACTAGGCCTACAAGTAATTACCAAATATAAAGCCCAATTGCAATCCCATAAACCCATTACAACGTTACTGAATTACATGAGCCCAATAGGTCCAACCCGGTCACCTACACGTGACGGGCCTAATAAGATGGAAATTACCAACAAACCCCTAATTTCCAACACGAAACTAGGAGATCTTCAACACCGGGCAATCTTCTTATCTCGTCAAACTTGACTTTCGCAAGTTCTTTTGTAAGAATTCCAACTCGTTGTTCTTTGCCACTAATATGCTCTTCTGCTTTAACAACTTCCGCTTCACACACTCCCGTATATAGTGAAACCGGGACTTTATGTGCTTGCTCCGACTATGAAAAACGGGATTTTTAACCGAGGAAACGGCCGATGTGTTTTCAATCTTTGACACCACTTTTCTGGTCAATTCAATCAATAATTCACCTAACCATACGGCTTGTCCCGTAGCTGAGCTCGCCACCAATGTATTCCGCCTCGCATAATGAAAGCGCTACGATGCATTGCTTTTGTAAGCACCAAGAAATCAGGGCTCCCCTAGTAAAAATACCGACTTTACATCCAAATGTTATAATTGCCATCCCAAAGTAGCTTTAATGGCAATGAGCATACTTACGGTTTCAAGTCTCGCCACCGGAGCAAATACCTCGTCAAAATCGACTCTGGGTTGTTGCACATAACCCTTTGTCACGCGTCTTGCTTTATACTTATTAATCGAACCATCTGCGTTTCTTTTCACCTTGAAAACCTACTTCAATCCGATAGCTTTAGCCCCTCTCAGTACCTCGATCAACTTCCATGTGTTGTTTCGTTTAATGGACTCGAGTTCCGTTTGCATAGCCTTTACCCATTTTAGTTTGGATTTTGCTTCACCAAAACCCTTGGTTCACCTTCTTCTAACCAAAGAAGTACAATATCCTCCCCTCCGAACATAGGACATAATCATTGAACCAAACCTGTGCGATCGGAACATGTGTAGATCTTCGTAAGTTAGTTTCTGGTTTATTATGTGTTGCTGTCGCTAAATCGGTTGCTGCTGGTGTCGCTAAACTTGTTGCTGAGTTGCTGGAATTAGCGACCAGAGTATCAAAATCTGTCGCTAAAGGTGCTGATGTGCTGTCTGAATTAGTGACAGAAGTCATTGCTGATTTTGTTGCTGAACTTGGCAACACAGCTGAATTTTGTCGTTATTACTGCTACTTCCAATAGGCTCGGTTAAAACTTGCCAACTCTGGTATCAATAACCCTTTTCTAATTAACCCAAAACAAACCCGGTGCTAGCTTTGTTTCTTCATTGTTTTGCCTTGAATTAGACCAAACCCACATCTTCATCTCATCAAAAACCACATCCCGAGCTATTACAACCTTCTGGGTCTTCAGATCGAACAACCGGTATGTTTTAGACTCGGTCTCGATTCCGAAAATGCACTAAACTTCTCAAACGATCGTCGAGCTTTTTCAGGTGAGTGACCACTATCTTTGCATACGCCACACATCCGAATACTTTAAGATGATCAATATTCGGTTTCTTTTATTTTAACATTTCGTATGGCATTTTCTCATTTAGGGCACGATAGGAATCCAATTATCGATGTACGTTGCATGTCGAATTGCCTCACCCTCTAAGTAATTCGGAATTCGGAACACCCATTGCTTTTAACATACTCTGTGTCATTCCAGTAAGGTTTGGTTCGGTCTTTCAACCAAATCGTTTTGTTGAGGTGTATAATGTGTAGTTAGATGTCTTTGAATGCCTTCCACGTCAGAAATTTGGTTGAACTCATGTGAGGTAAACTCACCACCTCGATCGGTACGAAATGTCTTGATCTTTTTCTCAACGTCACTTTCAACCAATTCTTTAGACTTCTTGAAAGCTTCAAACGCCTCATCTTTAGCCTTTAACAAATACATCTTAACAAATAGTGAGTAATAATCGATTAAAACAAAAATGTTCATGCTACCCGCTATTGTTGGAGGGTAATCGATCCACACAGATCACTGTGCACAATTTCTAGGGCTTGAGTCTCCCTAAACGCTGCCGAATTAGGAAAGGATTGCCTCGGTTGCGTCTCGACCAAAAAAGATTCACATAAATTGTTTTCATGGGTAATGCCACACGTCCCTTCTACCATCTCCTTCCTAGCCATTAGCTTAATAGATTCAAAGTTTAAGTATCCAAGCCTAGCATACCACAACCAACTTGTTTCTTCAATTGGGCTAAGTAAGCTAACCGATTTACCAATCTTTAATTGCATCCGGTATAGTCGATTAAGGGAACGAGTCACCTTCATCAACAACCTACCTTGCCCATCATGCATCGTAAGGTAGTTATATTATATATGAATACCGCACCCGTGTTCTGAGGCTTGACCGAGACTAATAATACGGCTTTGAAGACTTGGTATAAAATAAACATACGTAAGCTAACGAAGTTGGTGTGCATTTGATATGGTAGAAAAAGGTGTTAATTTTTTCCAAAGGTTTGTTCACACAATGTTGAGTTTTAAATTTATAAAAATGATTATTATCTTAACTAAACCATACACAAATAGGCAAGTGTACCTAACGTATATGTAGTAATGTATAGGTAAGAACCAAATATTGATCCACTGACACACTTATTGATTTTTACTACTAAATCGTTGTACTTATTTCAACCGGAAGTGAATATCATATTAATTTTGGTTTTGGTAAATGAGTTAAAGAAATTAAAGACATAAATTAAAAGACAATATTTTTGGGTTTTATATTCTTTTAGATAGAAAGAAGATAAAAAAAATTGTATCATCTTTGTTCAAACTCCTTTTAACTTGGTTTGATAATTAGTTAGTAAACATGTGACATGAACTTGATACGGTGATTAAATGTGGTAATAACATCTTAAGTCATGTTATTCTATGATAATTAAAGAAAGAGATAACTCATGATCTCCATACTAGAACATCATTTTTGTCACACCCTAACCTAAGGCGGAAATGCCGGGGCGTGAGCATGATTACTCATAGCTGGAGGTAACTATCATACAATAATGGTGATAATATCTAATAATTAATTTATTAAATACCAAATATAACATCCATAAATAAACCAAATAATCCATAACAATAATCCATGATAATCAAAGAAATAATTCAACTTAAAACTTAAATAAATTGTTTCTTGATAAAGCCTATGGTCTCATCTAGCATTCCAAAACTCCAAGTCTTCAGTTTAAACAATAACCTGCATATACGTAGAAAATACAATAGGTTTTGTCAACAATAATGTTGAGTGAGCAATTCATCAAGTTTTGCAATAATATATAATATGAAAAGAGAGCAAAATGTAAATAAAGCGGTAAATAAACCAAACCAATGAGCAAATAAAGTGTCAAGCAAACCATTGTCAAGCGAATCGGGCGTCGGTTATAACTAGACGGTCGTATGATCATACTATAATGAGAATATGGTGGACCTCTCCGAATGGCAAATTAAACAAGTAATCAATTAGCAATTAAGTCTAGCAATTCACACACAATACAACGTTTGCTAATGATTAAGATATGTATAATATGAAATACTATAAGTACGTATATGCCCCCAAAACGTTTGAAAATATGTGAAAACGGTGGAATGACAAAACTCACCTTAATAACAAGCGAGCTAATACGATATTAAAAATAAAATAAAGAGTCTTCCGATTAACGCGATGAACGAAGATAATCAACAGGACCTGAAACTTAGCAGTTTGAAAGTATAAGTAAAAACAAACCTATTGCCATTGGAATCAATCCAAACGGATGAGTAGAACTCAAGTTGTGTCAATTTTAACGTTTAAACGAGTCGAGTCTTACCAGAATCCGAACTTCGAGTCAAGAGTCCGGTTTTTTTTCAGAACCCTTAAAATTGTATTTCGAGAAGAAAAGTCTTCTGGACCGAACATTGAATCCGACCAGAAACATGAGAAAACAAGAAGTCAAAGTTGTTGACTGTTTTACCCTTTATCGGGTTTTGAAACAATTGACCAGTTAATACCCTTCAATCTCAGAAATTGATTGAAGGTTATCTACTAGTGAACGTTTAGGAATGAAAACTCAGTTTACAACTTACCCGGAATGTGCACGAATGATGAGATATATCAAGTCAACGGTCGTTAAACATGCAAAGTTAACTATTTAATGAACGGTTCTTCAACGAAACACCAAAAACTGAAGATAATTGAGAGAGGCAGAGAGTATGGATGGCTAGATGATGATGATTAGGGTCTAGGTAAAGTTTTGTGGCAGGGTTTAAGGCTTGTTTATATAATAAAAGGTTAAACCGAACCAATTATGGACGTTTTGGCCCGTTAAGCAAGTAAATAAGTCTTTTATGATCAAATCACTGAATAAAATCAAAATATATGATCTTGATGGTTAAGAAACAAACTAGGACATATATTTCAGTTTTAAAATAATTTCTTGGCCCTTAATTCTCGTGATTCATGCCGAAAATAACCGATTTTATTCCAAAAACGAGCTAATAAACGAAAACAAACTCAGATTCTGCGCGAACTGACTATGCAGCAGCACCATAGCGCTATGTGGCCAGCTTCTGACCACCACTGCGCGGCGCTCGGGCGTCCAGGTGGGTCAAGTTTCAGTTTTGTGCAATAATGGTCCCTATAGTTTGGTTCTGATTAATTTATGAACTATTTTTGTTATAGTTAGCGAATAAACAATCATTAAAACATTGAGGGCTTAAAGTGAATATAAGGAAACTAGATGACTCATAAATGGAAGGATTTATTAAATATTTGGATCTGAAATAGGTTCGTACAATAATAAAGTGAAATGAACGAATACGATAAAAACCCGAAATGTTACAGTATCCCCTACTTTTAGGAATTTCGTCCCGAAATTAGAGAATAGCTGTAGCGAATAGATGAGGACACTTCTCCTTAATTTGATCTTTACGTTCCCAAGTAAACTCAGCTCCTTGCTTCGATTCCCAACGAACCTTGACTAACGGTATACGACTACGCTTCGTAACTTTATCTTTATGATCCATGATCTCAACGGGTCTTTCAACGAACTGCATGGTTTCCTCAATACGAACTTCATCGAGAGGTATTTGAAAATTACCCTCGACAAGACCCTTCTTCAAATTCGAAACATGAAATACTGGATGAATATTTGAGAGTTCAGATGGATGATCAAGTCTATAAGCAACAGGACCAATACGCTCAATTATTTCAAAAGGACCAACGAAACGAGGAGATAACTTCCCTTTCTTTCCAAATCTCACAACACCTTTCCATGGAGATACTTTGAGTAGAACAAGATCACCAACATTAAACTCAAGAGGTTTCCTACGCTTATCCGTATCTCTTTTGACGACTACGAGCAGTGAGTAGATTTTGGCGGATTTGAGCAATACGATCAATCGTTTCTTGAGGACCAGTAACTTGAGATTCACCAACTTCATTCCAACAAATAGGAGAATGACATTTGCGGCCATAAAGAGCTTCAAAAGGTGCCATACCAATGCTAGAGTGAAAGCTATTGTTATACGAAAACTCAATAAGCGGTAGATGAATATCCCAATTACCCCCAAAATCGAGGACACATGAGCGAAGCATATCTTCTAGAGTTTGAATCGTAGGCTCAGATTGACCATCAGATTGCGGATGATAAGCGATACTAAGATCCAAACGAGTTCCCAAAGCGGATTGGAGATATTTCCAAGAACGAGAAGTGAAACGACTATCCCTATCGGAGATAATGGTTAATGGAGTTCCATGATGACAAACAATCCTTTCAACGTAGATATGCACCAAGCAATCAACCGAATACGTTTACTTGATGGGAATGAAATGTGCAGACTTCGTCAAACGATTAATGATTACCCAAATACTATCATGTTGCTTTCTAGTAGAAGGAAGCTTAGTAATAAAGTCCATAGCAATATCTTCCCACTTCCATACGGGAACGGAAGGTTGCTCGAGCAAACCATAAGGTCGATGATGCTCGGCTTTGACTTTAGAACAAGTGAGACATTTTGCAACATAGAGAGCAATGCCTTTCTTCATTCCAGGCCACCAAAAGATGGCACGAAGATCGGCGTACATTTTATCAGCACCGGGATGTACGGAATATCGTGACTTATGAGCCTCGTCCATTATGAATGTGCGAAGGTCATCACGATCGGGAATCCATAAACGATTAAGAAAATAAAGTAAACCATTGGGTTTGGTTTCCAATTGAGATTCCGAACCACACGACATCTCGTCATACATATTGCCTTCGGTGACGGATTCGTGTTGCGCGTTTAAAACACGCTCTTCGAGATCATTTTGAACGAGAACACACATAAGCAACACGGATTTGACTTGTTTTTTACGGCTAAGAGCGTCGGCCACAACATTCGCTTTACCGGGATGGTAGCGAATCTCGCAATCATAGTCGCTAAGCAACTCGGCCCAATGCCGTTGCCTCATGTTGAGTTCCTTTTGATCGAAAATGTGTTGGAGACTCATATGATCGGTAAATACTACGCATTTGGTACCATAGAGATAATGTCTCCAAATCTTCAAGGCGAATACGATGGCACCAAGCTCGAGATCATGCGTCGTATAATTCTTTTCATGAACCTTGAGTTGTCTCGAAGCATACGCTATAACCTTGCCTCGTTGCATGAGAACACAACCTAGGCCTTGGTTAGAAGCATCACAGAATATGATGAAATCTTCAATACCTTCGGGAAAGGCAAGGATAGGAGCATTGGAAAGCATGTCCTTTAAAGTTTGAAACGCATCCTCTTGCTTTGCACCCCACTCGTAAGGTTTACCCTTATGTGTAAGATCGGTGAGGGGCAATGCAATCTTCGAGAAGTTACGAATGAAATGACGGTAATATCCCGCTAAACCAAGAAAATAATGAACTTCGGTGGGAGACGTCGGTGTCTTCCAATTCTTGACGGCTTCAGTCTTTGCGGGATCGACATGGATACCTTTGTCGTTAACAATATGGCCCAAAAATTGAACTTCTTTAAGCCAAAACTCACACTTCGAAAACTTGGCATACAATTGTTCCTTCCATAGGAGGTCAACGATAGCATGTAGATGCTCTTTGTGATCGATTTCGGACTTCGAGTAGATCAAGATATCATCGATGAAAACAATTACGAATTGTCCAAGTACGGTTTACACACACGGTTCATGAGGTCCATGAAAACCGCAGGTGCATTGGTTAGCCCAAAAGTCATAACGCAAAATTCGTAATACCCATATCGAGTACGGAAAGCAGTCTTGGGTATGTCATCTTCATTAACGCGAAGTTGATGATAACCCGAACGGAGATCGATCTTCAAGAAACAAGCGGATCCTTGAAGTTGATCGAAAAGATCATCGATACGAGGGAGCGGGTAACGATTCTTGACGTTAAGCTTGTTGAGTTCACGATAGTCGATGCACATGCGAAACTATCCATCCTTCTTCTTCACAAACAAAACAGGTGTGCCCCAAGGAGAAGAACTCGGGCGAATGAAACCCTTATCAGAGAGTTCTTACAATTGGCTCAAAAACTCTTGCATTTCAGACGGTGCAAGACGATAGGGTGCTTTGGCAACGGGATTAGCTCCAGGTACGAGATCAATGCGAAACTCGACTTGGCGAATAAGAGGAAGTCCAACAACATCATCGGGAAAATTGCGCACAATAGGAATATCTTGAATCTTCTTCTTCTCCTTATCTTTCTCTACCACAAGCGCCAAAAATGCAACGTATTTCTTACGCAAATAACGTTGAGCTTGAAAGCACGACATGAGATTAAGCTTAAAAACAGGCGTACTATCGAAAACTTTAAGAATACGACCATCATGAAGAGGTATACGAAGGAACTTATGAAAACAAATGACCTCAACGTGATTTAAAGTCAACCAATCCATCCCAACTATGACGTCAAAACTCCCCATTTGCATCGGAATAAGATCTATACGTAACTTGACCTTATTAAGGACTATGACACAATCCCGAATAACCGAATCAATAGTGATCGAATTCCCATTAGCTACTTCTACGGTAAAAGGCTTAGAAAACCTATCCCAAGGCTTATCAATAATATATGCAAAGTCTAACGAGACAAAACTCTTATCGGCACCAGTATCGAATAATGCGGAAGCATAATGGTTATTAATAGAGAACGAAACATTCACCACATCACTTGAGCTTTGGGCTTGATTCACGTTCATAATGAAGGCATGACCATTCGAACCTTGAGGATTTGGTGCAGCTTGATTGGTTGGAGGGGCTTGAATAGCAGGGACCTGAGCAGTAGCAGCCGGCAGAGCCATAAGTTGCAGAACTTGAGGAGCATAGGTGTGAGGTGCAAAGCTTTGATGGATCGGGGGTTGGTAAGTTTGGACTTGGTAGGCTTGACTAGTGTAGTACGGTGCGGGAACAACTTGGGCCTGATGCGCATAATACGGTGGAGGCATCACATGGGCTTGATTGGCACGGGCTAGCAATGGGCACATATTGCGGAATGACTAGGATCTCCACAATGGTAGCAAGCACGGGTATTTGGAACACCGGCTTGAGCTTGGAGGTTATTAGCAGCTCGAGGAGCAGACGATGAGGGTTGTTAAGGAGCGGCTCATGCATTTGGAGGTGCACGGAAAGAGTTGGCAAGATGCCCATAACGGTTGCACGAGGTGCAAAGACGGCAAGTGGTTGATGCGGGATGATGACGGTTACAGATCGAACACAGAGGGTGCGGTCCATTATACGGCTTCTTGTTGGGTGCATTTTGGTTTGGTGCTTGGTTGTTGGGTTGGTTTACGACATAGTTTTGGTGATGAGTCTTGCATTTTTGGCCATTGTTGTTGTTCTTGTGGTAACGGTTAGAGTTGTTGTTTTGGGCAGGCTTAGGGCCGGCTTTAGCATCAGAAGAGGATTCGACTTTACTCTTTTCAGCAGCAGGCTTGGAGTCCTTTCGGGACAGTGAACCATCTCGAACGTGATCATCAGTCAAAGAAGCAGCAAGGGTTATGGCTTCCTCCAGTGTGAGGGGCTCTTGACTGACAACCGCGTCACGGAAAATAGTAGGTAGTCCACAGATAAAATTGCAGATACCGCGGGACAACAGTGTTACAAGATGAGGTACTATCCGGCTCAGTTCCTTGAATCGGTTCGAGTAAGTAGAGTTATCACCACCAATTTGTTTCAGCTCCCAAAACTCCGTCTCGAGCCTTTGCAGTTCATGCTCGGGACAAAACTCTTTCTTCATAGCTTCCTTAAGCTCCTCCCAAGGCATGGCTAATGCTTCATCAACACCTTAGAGGTCCTTGAATGTGGTCCACCAAGTAAGGGCACGTTCCTCGATAACACTCGTGGCAAAACGAGTCCGTTTGTCGTCCGGACACTCACTATGGATAAAGATGTTTTCCATCCTCTCAAACCAGCGGAGGAGCTTTGTAGCATTCTCCTCGCCAGGGTAAAGAGGAGGTTTGGCACTCATGAAGTTCTTGTAGTGGTAGTTGTTGGTGGGTGCAGTCGAAGTAGCAGATCCATTCGAGTTGATGTTTTGTAGTTGAGCCACCACCTCGGGCAAAGCAACGGTGAACTCCTTCGTGATGCGAGCAGCCAAACGGCGATCATGCGCAGCCGATGGACGGCGGTTGGCACGGCGACGAAGTTGAGAAGACATTATGCGGGGACCAAACGAGAAATATGATAAGAATTTGGTAAGTTGTGTAAACGAGTCAATGAAAGGCAATGAGTAAACGTGACTAATACGTGCTAGTGATTGTCATGACTTGAGGTCAAGTCGCGATATAAAATAATGTGAATACCTTTGAGATAGGTAATTAATTAAAGTGTTTATTTCAAGTTTAAAGTGTAAAGTGTTATTGGGTTGGGCTTTCCATGGGCTTCCCATGGAAGTTCGAAACCCAAAGTGAATAACGAATTAAACCAAGTGAGTTGGCCTCCCATGAGCTTTCCATGGCAATTTGAATGGTCCAACTAAATCATAAAATTGAGCTTCGAGAATTGGGCCTCCCATGAGAGTTCCAGGTTGTGAAATGAATAGTTGGAGTGCCCATGGGTTGTTATGGATTTTCCACCCAACTAAACATTTAAAAATAATTAAAACGCAATTTTTGAAAGTTTCCGAATTTAGCCATGAACCACCGTGAATTCGGTTTTTATTAAAGGAATGCAACCGGTTGATCGGTCACATTTGATTCACTTAAGGTCCGGTTGTATGACATATTGCCCAACTTTGGCCTAGGGACTCAAGTACTGTGGTCGGGTTATCCTCCAGGTAAGGAATAGCGTCTTACCTTTGGTTCTCGGAACCGTTTTGCCAATGCCCAATCACAGTTCTCTAGTCCCCTACAGTTACTAGCCAAACATGGGATACCCCCATGCCCTAAGGAGAGGGAGTAAAAACAAATCTTGGGAATTCTTAAGGAATTTCCCAAATTAAAATGCAATCTACTAAATATTTTAAAAGATTTTAAAAGATTTGGAAAATATTTTGAAAGTGAGGCATAGCCTCAGATTTGGTGTGTGCAATAATTACCAAAAATAAAAGATCTAGTGAATTTTTCTCTAAAAATAAAAGATGTAATAATAACTAACTACCTAAATAGAAAGATATTATATATAATTTCTAAAATAAAAGATATAGCTTACAAATTACCTAAAATAAAAGATATCATAAATAATTAACTAAATAAGCTACAAACAATTAAGGAGCAGATAAACAGTTCAGATAGGCACGTATGGGGTTCCTAGCATATGACTAGGACAATTTCTAACCACCTATCTTAAACCTTTGGCTCTGAAACCAATCTGTCACACCCCAACCTAAGGCGGAAATGTCGGGTCGTGAGCATGATTACTCATAGCTGGAGGTAACTATCATACAATAATGGTGATAATATCTAATAATTAATTTATTAAATACCAAATATAACATCCATAAATAAACCAAATAATTCATAACAATAATCCATGATAATCAAAGAAATAATTCAACTTAATACTTAAATAAATTGTTTCTTGATAAAGCCTATGGTCTCATCTAGCATTCCAAAACTCCAAGTCTTCAGTTTAAACAATAACCTGCATATACGTAGAAAATACAATAGGTTTTGTCAACAATAATGTTGAGTGAGCAAGTCATCAAGTTTTGCAATAATATATAATATGAAAAGATAGCAAAATGTAAATAAAGCGGTAAATAAACCAAACCAATGAGCAAATAAAGTGTCAAGCGAACCATTTCCAAGGGAATTGGGCGCCGGTTATAACTAGACGTTCGTATGATCATACTATAATGAGAATATGGTGGACCTCTCCGAATGCGTAAATTAAACAAGTAATCAATTAGCAATTAAGTCTAGCAATTCACACACAATACAACATTTGCTAATGATTAAGATATGTATAATATGAAATACTATAATTACGTATACGCCCCCAAAACGTTTGAAAATATGTGAAAACGGTGGAATGACAAAACTCACCTTAATAACAAGCGAGCTAATACGATATTAAAAATAAAATAAAGAGTCTTCCGATTAACTCGAAGAACGAAGATAATCAACAGGACCTGAAACTTAGCAGTATGAAAGTATAAGTAAAAAAAACCTATTGCCACTGGAATCAATCCAAACGGATGAGTAGAACTCAACTTATGCCAATTTTAACGTTTAAACAAGTCGAGTCTGACCAGAATCCGAACTTCGAGTCAAAAGTCGGGTTTGGGTCAGAACCCTTAAAATTGTATTTTGAGAAGAAAAGTCTTCTGGACCGAACGTTGAATCCGACCAGAGACATGAGAAAACAAGAAGTCAAAGTTGTTGAATGTTTTACCCTTTATCGGGTTTTAAAGCAATTGACCAGTTAATACCCTTCAATCTCAGAAATTGATTGAAGGTTATCGACTAGTGAACGTTTAGGAATGAAAACTCAGTTTACAACTTACCCGGAATTTGCACGGATGATGAGATATATCAAGTCAACGGTCGATAAACATGCAAAGTCAACTGTTTAATGAATGGTTCTTCAACGAAAGACCAAAAACCGAAGAGAATTGAGAGAGGCAAAGAGTATGGATGGCTGGATGATGATGATTAGGGTCTAGGTAAAGTTTTGTGGTAGGGTTTAAGGCTTGTTAATATAATAAAAGGTTAAACCGAACCAATTATGGACGTTTTGGCCCGTTTAGCAAGTAAATAAGTCTTTTATGATCAAATCACTGAATAAAATCAAAAGATATGATCTTCATGGTTAAGAAATGAACTAGGACATATATTTCAGTTATAAAATAATTTCTTGGCCCTTAATTCTCGCGATTCATGCCAAAAATAACCGATTTTATACAAAAAACGAGCTAATAAACGAAAACGAACCAAGATTCTGCGCGAACTGACTGTGCAGCAGCACCATAGCGCTGTGTGGCCAGCTTCTGACCACCACCGCGCGGCGCTCCGGCGTCTAGGTGGGTCAAGTTTCAGTTTTGTGCAATAATGGTCCCTATAGTTTGGTTTTGATCAATTTATGAACTATTTTTGTTATAGTTAGTGAATAAACAATTATTAAAACATTGAGGGCTTAAAGTGAATATAAGGAAACTAGATGACTCATTAATGCAAGGTTTTATTAAAGATTTGGATCCGAAATAGGTTCGTACAATGATAAAGTGAAATGAACGAATACAATAAAAACCCGAAATGTTACAATTTTATGTAAACAAGTGGTCTTTGATAAAGATGTCACACCCCAACCTAAGGCGGAAATGCCAGGGCGTGATCCGATTGCTCACAGCTCGAGGATACTATCATTGAATATAAGTGACAATATCTAATTAATTATTTTAATCAAATATACACACATTATTCAAATACAATAAACAATTTAAAATACACGAATATAAGTTCAAATAAAGTTTAACTTGATAATATCCTGAAGTCTTGTCTACATGTCCAACTTCAATCTTCAATACTAACAACCTGCATATGCATAGAAAATGGAGTTTGTCAACAACACATGTTGAGTAAGATGATCACCAAATTTGACACAACAAATAATATATATGATATATGATAGATAATTGATAAATAATAAGTGATAAATGTGCAAACCAACCATGTGATAGTTATCAATCAAATCATAAAAACATGTATTTAACCAAATCACAACCAAAGACTTGATAATGTGCCAATGAATCGTTGCCAAGCGAATCGGGCATTAATTTCAATGACTGTGATTGTTGGTTTACCTTCACCAAGTGAATCGGGCTCTGGTTACTATGACGTTCGTATGATCATACTAATGAGAATCCAAAACTTGATAGAATACAAACACACTTAAACAAATAGCAATTAGCAAATAGCATTTAATTGATACAACACACAATGATCATGTTTGCGATTGTTCGATATATATATATATATATATATATATATATATATATGAAAATATGAATAAGTATGCATATGTCCCCAAAACGTTTGAAAACAGTAAACAAAAAGGGGAATGATCAAACTCACCTGATCGAATAAGTCAAACGGGAATGTTTACGACAAGAAAGTGGAAATCACCCTCTTCGAGAATTATCGACAAGAATCCTAATTAAATAATATTATGAGCGAATTAAAAAGATACAATACGTATAACGAACTTAGGATTTCGATAGGATTTGGGTTATATTTATGATTGGGTATGTTATAGATTGAACGATTGCTCTCTAAAGATTATTATTATTATTCAATTATAAAATTTCATCGTTTATCACAAAATCGGATTTACGAATAATCAGGTTAAATAAGTATAAGTTAAGTTATATTATAGTAATAAACGTCTAAATATATAATTATCATAAAATTTATATCTTAGAATCTTTAATGAAATCCGAGGGTAAAAATACAATTAACACGTTTAATACATTTAAGATGTTTATTATAATTTTGTGTAAGAAATTAGTACATACATGTATACATATATATATATATATATATATATATATAATACATAAATAGTAGTACATTTATAAAGACATTTTAACGACAAAAACATCAATATTGGTGTCGAGTTTTAATAAAATAATATTGGTTTATGATTAATAAATTTTATATATATATATATATATATATATATATATATATATATATATATATATATATACACGAAAAACTTGAAACGAAACTAATTGACACGAACGTTTAACTTTTATGAGGTCGGTTTAAATAAAATATTGTTTATTTAATATTTAATATTAATTATAACATATTATATATAATTAAAACAAGCTTACACAATGAAATAAAAAATAAAACCAAAAACAGGGGCTGGCAGGGACTCGAACCCGCGCCAGTGGCCGGCTCCAGAGTGAACACACACACGCCAGCCAACTGAGCTGGTGTGTTAGTTAGTTTATGTTTCTAAACAGATATTCATATACAAAAACTTATTAAACCCCATTTGATTATAAACCCTAGACGACGCAATTGATAAATCTGTTAAGTGTTTGTTTAATTGATGTTAGGGCTAATGATCAGCAAATCAAAACGAACTTGTGCATATAATTTATTACCTATTTCGATGTTTAAACAAAATCCAATTTGAATCAAACAGAGTCGACGACGAATGATGATGAACGGGGTATATGTGGCCTTTGATAATCTAATTAACCATAGGGGTTATGTTGACGCTGATCTTAGAGCCGTGCCGACGCGATTAATTGAATTATGGTTAAGCCTAGAATATATAATCGATTTTAGGTCTAGGTTGGTTCATAAATATCTCAATATACGATTTAGTGGATCTTGTTTCTTAATTCATGGAGACGGTTAGGCCGCAAATAGGAAGGGAAATCACAACCAAGATTCAATTCTGAGTTTAGGACGAAGATTATGCATCAAGCAAGATAAATGGGTCCACGGGTAAGGGCATATGGATATGGGTCAAGATCTTGAATCAGGAACCAAAGATTATAAATATAATAAGCATAAATTGCAGTTTAGTCCCTAGAGCTTTTAGGTGGAAACAATAACGGTTAAAACATAAGTTTAGGGTTAAAAATGTATATTTTTCATAGTTAAATAGGTATATAAATATAATAAACAAATTTAAATTGTGTAATAATTACTCGATAAACGCGATACTTTTCAACGTTAATATTTCCTGAGCCTAAAACGGGTCGGGTAACAGGTATAAATTCGTACGTGGAAAACCCGAGTTATTACAAAAGATAAGTTAACTCACTTTAAAGATGAGATAATCCCTTAAATTACTAAGTGAATGGTCCTTGATATTTTAGTAAAAATAACTTTTGTATTATACATGAAACACCAATTAAGATGAGTTTAGTTATAAAGGAATAATCTTGAATTACCAAGTATTAGACCACACAACTCTTAAATAATTATAGAACTCATGGAATAATAATTTAAGAGTTGCTTAAAATTGGTTATGTTAAACACTCACTTAATGAATAATTAACCGATTGTAGTGGACGAACATCAGCAATACGTTTTCACAACATTGTTGATAGTTCACATTTTAAAATGGTCAATTACTACTAATATTTCATTTGGTCCATGTTAATATTAGCATTCATGTTTTTTCCTCGACCAAGACCTTACAAGAATAGCGATTTCTTGACTTATCATCAAGCTCGGAATCTTAGCGGCTCTTTAAAAGATTCTTAGGTTATTCCCCAAAACCTCACAAGAGTAGCATTTCCCCGTCTTATAGCCAAGCTCGGTATTTGGGGGTTATTTTAAGGATTCTTAATTTATCAACCAAGTCCTTACAAAAATGGCGATTCTCGACTTATCATCAAGTTCGGAATCTTGGTGTCTATTTTAAGATTCGCCAAGGCTTCGCAAGACTAGAAATTTCTCGACTTATCGTCAAGCTTAGCACTTGGGGTGTCTTTTAACAGTATTTTAACATTCCCCATCAAGTAATAATTGCAACATAGCCATTAATTATTAAAAACCAATCACATGTTTTACTATCATTATTAAGCTTCAATTAATTCATTGTAAACTAAGATGATACTATAAAAATTTAGCCAATAATACATAATGTTAATCATCAAAGTAATAGATACAAACATGATTAAATTAGAACAATCTAACCAATTTGGATGACTAATCGTTGATGCTAATGACTTCTTCCAAGGCTTAATCTCCTTAATCTTCACTGGTTGGATGGATGGGAATGATTCCCTTATTAATTGTGGTGGGAATAGGTGGTTGAAGAGGAGTGAAAGGTGTATTAAATTTTTCTCCAAGGTGTATTTAAAGAAGAAGATGGGCATTCAATTTATTGGTTGATCAGACCCTCAAGGCACGGCCGTGTTGAGTAGGACATGGTCATGCTATCCTTTTTGTCCCGCTGCATTTATTATTTGTTTCCAGATTGTACAGCTCTGGGTTAACACGGCCGTGCTAAGCAAGACATGGCCGTGTTGAGTGCCACAACAGTCTAAATTTCACTAGTGTTGTCTTTTTCTCTTGTACTTGAAGGCATGGCCGTGCCTTGGGAAGGCATGGCCGTGTTTTGCTTCAGAATCTTCTATTTTGTCTTTTCTTCTTGTCTTTGATAACATGGGGTGTGTTTTGTTAACATGGACATGTCTTAGTTTCCTGATTTTTGTCTTTACTTCGTACGCTCTAGGTATGGTCACGTCTTGGTTCACCATGCGGTGCGTTGAGTTTGTTTTCACCGTTTATCTCCGTTTTCTTTCGTATTTCATCTTGTTTTATTCCTTAGGGCTATATTTACTTGTAGATAGAAATTATAAATGTTAGTGGTTATTTATTCTAATATAGTTACCGAATTACGCTTATTTGGAGATATGTTAGTGCTAAAAAGATGTATAAATATTTATACGTAAAATCTGCCCACACTTAAACCTAGCTTTTCCTCAAGCAAGCTTTAAACAAATTCCTTAAACAGCACGTTAACCGAAGCTAGAACATCTTAGGAAATTTCAGAAAGTCCCGGTAATCCATGAGAGCAAGGCGTGTTAGTATTAGTGATACTTAAAACTTTGGTTTGTTTTTATGATCTTCTTTTATGCAAAACGTCACATGCTCGCAATGTTCACACACACTCAGCTTTATATCTGGACATACACGTAATGTTGTATGTATAAACACTCTTAGCCAAGATACAACTTACAAAAAATATGTTTATCGATATATCAATTCACCAACCACTTTTGTAAAGTGCTACGTACGTAAAAAGATTTTATATTTCCAAAGGTTTCGGTATATGGGTGATAGGTTCTAGTGTTTTGGCAAAGGTGTTTGGAGGGGTACAACTAATAGTTTCTTTTTTTTATTGCTCCTTGCTTCGTTCTTCGTCCAGAAATGTGGTGAATCAGTATTATTTTTTCTTTATTTTACAATCCTAATGACTCTTTCAGGTCAGATACTCAAGACCGGTTTTATCGAAGATGTGGATCAGTTCTTCCTTAACCCTACTCTGAGCATAACTTCCAATTCTAATGAATCGTTTGGCTTTGAGCCTAATAGCCCCGCCCTCATTAGTTTGGTATATTCATATTAGGATTGGGTTTGAGTTACTCTACATCTTCCTTCGTGAGACCAGTTTCCGCATCCCAAATATCGTTCATATCTTTTTGCTCGTCTTTTCATTGCGCTTTTGGAAATTCCACAAAATGGTGGCCTTTGTTCCTCTTGGCCCCACTTTTTCCTCACCTCATTGATAAAGAGAAAATATCTCCCTAAGTTCCAGAGGCAACCTAGGTTTTGAGAATTGTAGGTAGCAAAGTAAATTGAAATCGAAAGAATGCATTCCAGTTCTTTAGGGTCTCCCGATAAAAGACCAATGTTGAATTCTTATGGTGGAAAGGTTTTTTTGGTAGGATAAGTTCTTGGGTAGTTCTGGTTTTTGGAAATATATTACCTTTCTTTATATGTAGCATTTTGTCTAATCTTGAATTGAATACTTACTCGTAACAAGTTCTAATCCGCAAGAAGTACCTGACTCACTAAACAGTATCCAATATATCAGTATTTTTCTGAAGATATGCATGAAAGCTTAATTCTCACAAATGAAAGGATTGGGTGAAAACTCCATATTTTGCATAAATTTAATCTTAATATTACAAACCATAATTTTAGTTTATTACGTTTTGAAGTATATTCTTTTCGCTCAAATGCTTCTTGTTGTTTCTTAGTTTCTAGTTTGTCAAAAATATTTAAAAGCTTAAGGCTTTGTTGCTGAAAAAAATTTGAAAAATCTGTTCAAAAATTTCGCTTTTTAGACTTGGTTGGCCCAAGTGTAAATCTCCTCCCCACACTTAAATCTCACATTTTCCTCAATAAGAAGGATTTAAAAATAAATAGTAACAAGGCGAAAAAGGAATTTAACTTCCCTACGAGCTTAAACAAAATTTTTGTTATTTGTATGGGTATTTTTCAAGAGCTTAAACAAGGCGAAAAAGGAATTTTACATGTGTTGCACACTGGGTAATTTTCTTTGACCAGTATTTGACCTAATTATATGCCATTCAAGAGTTGCTTAAAATAGGTTATGTTGCACACTCACTTAACGAGTAATTAACCGATTGTAGTGGACGGACATCAACAATTCGTTTTCACAACATTGTTGATAGTTCACATTTTAAAATGGTCAATTACTACTAATATTTCATTTGGTCCATGCTAATATTAGGATATATTCATGTTTTTTCCCTGTCCAAGTCCTTACAAGAATAGCGATTTCTCGACTTATAATCATCAACCTTGGAATCTTGGTGTCTCTTTTAAAGATTCTTAAGTTATTCCCCAAAACCTCACAAGAGTGGCAATTCCCCGGCTTATCGTCAAGCTTGGTATTTGGGGGTTTATTTTAAGGATTTTTAATTTATCAACCAAGTCCTTACAAGAATGGCGATTTCTCGACTTATCATCAAGTTCGGAATCTTGGTGTCTATTTTAAGGTTTGCCAATGCTTCACAAGACTAGCAATTTTTCTACTTATAAACCAAGATGATACTATGAAAGTTTAGCAGTAATAAGCATAATGTTAATCATCAAAGTAATAGATACAAACATGATTAAATTAGAATAATCTAACCAATTTGGATGACTAATCGTTGATGCTAATGACTTCTTCCAAGGCTTAATCTCCTTAATCTTCAAGGGTTGGATGGATGGAAATGATTCCCTGATTAATTGTGGTGAAAAAAGGTGGTTGAAGAGGAGTGAAAGGTGTTTTAAATGTTTCTCCAAGGTGTATTGAATGAAGAAGATGGGCAGTCAATTTATAGGCTGATCAGACCCTCAAGGCACGGCCGTGTTGAGTGGGCACGACCATGCTGTCCCTTTTGGCCTACTGCATTGATTGTTTATTGTCAAATCGTACAGCTCTGGGTTAACACAATCATGTTAAGCAAGGCATGGTCGTGTTGAGTGCCAGAACAGTCCAAATTTCACCACTTAGTCCTTTTCTCTTGTACTTGAAGGCATGGCGGTGTTTTGCTTCAGAATCTTCTATTTTGTCTTTTCTTCTTGTCTTTGATATGTGTGTTTTGGTTAACATGGCCATGTCTTAGTTTCTTGATTTTTGTCTTTACTTCGTATGCTCTAGGAATGGCCATGTCTTAATTCACCATGGGGTGTGTTGAGTCTGTTTTCACCATTTATCTAAGTTTGCTTTCGTATTTCAGCTTGTTTTATTCCTTAGGGTTATATTTACGTATATATAGAAATTATAAACATTAGTAGTTATTTATGTTAATATAGTTGCTGAAATTACGCTTATTATGAGATATTTTAGTACTGAAAAGATGTATAAATTCTTATACATCAGATGTTCACCAGCTTTAGCCTAAAATAAGATCGAATCCTTACCGCTTATATCCATATAGGAGTCATCCCCAAACTTAACCTTTTCCCGTGACACGATTGTCAAGTTCAAAATAGAAAGACTTGTTACCCGTCAAGTGATTACTTGCACCGCTGTCCAAATACCATTCATCACCATCTATAAACTCGTAGTTCCCACGTATAACCTTCTTTTAGTTTAAGAACACCATTTCTTGAACACTCTTAATCATAAACAGTGCTGGATCCCTTGTCTCAGATGTTTCAGCTAACTTTGCTTCGACTTGAACTTTCAGTTTTTGGTTGGGACACTTGTGAACAAAGTGTCCAAACTTATCACATCAATAAGACTGAACCTTGAGAGGTCCCAGGTTTTGCCCTTATGCTCACGGTTTTCTTGGTTCATGACGTTTTCTTGATGACCGCAGTTTTAACCGACCCACGACCACCTCTCCCTCACCCTCCTCTACGTCCACGAACACTACAAGTGGACTCATGATCATTGTACCAAACACTTGAGGATCCAGACCTATGAAACATAAGCTTTCCTTGGGTTTCGGAATGTCTTCTTCCCGAATCTGTTCCTCGTATGCTTTTAAACATCCCGCCACGTCATCAAACCCAATAGTTTTGAGATCCGAAGTTTGTTCAAGGAAGGCAACAATATGAATAAACTTATTTAGGGGTAGACTTGAAAGGAACTTCTTAACCATCTTAGTTTCCTCGATCACCAACCCTAAACTCGCCACCTTCAATGCCATACCTGAGAGTTTCGACACAAACTTATCAATCGTCTCCATTTCTTTCATCCTCAAACCATCAAACTCGGTCATGAGGGTTTGCAATCTTGACTCCTTAACCTGTTCAACCCCCAGATTATGCGTCTTCATTGCGTTCCAAATCTCCTTGGCCGACTCAAGTTTACTCACTTGCATAATTGTTGCTTCCGGGATCGACTGATAAATCAACGTAATCGCGATGTCGTTTTTATCATTATTGGTTTCCCCCAAATCAATGTTATCCCAAACCTTATGCACATTTAGGAGTACCATCAATCGAATAGCCCATACCATGTAATTGGTACAGGTAAGCATGGGACTTTGGAACGCATTTGGGTTCCCGCTCCTACTCACACCGCTCGTCTTCACTGCTTCCTTATCACCCATCATTCTTCATCAAAACTCTAACCGCGAAAAGAAATCGATCAAAGCCTTTTGAACCAAGAAAAAATAATAAAAGCAACCTTTATTATTATTATTATTATTATTATTATTATTATTATCCTTGAATTCGTTGTCGGCACCTGCTAGGAATTGAAAACAAATCTCCTGTTATCCAACCTTTTATTCTTTTGACTTTTATTATCACATGGCCAATCAACGAATTCCATCTCTCAAAATTCAATTCACAAATTTCCTTTTCTTGCAATAACCGAACTTAGCAGCAGCTAGATGAATTTGGATGATATAATCAATCACGACTTTGATTGATTAATAAAAAATGAAGAGCACAAGGCTCTAATACTAATTCAAGAACGAATTGATAATAGAAGCACAAACGAACACACGATGTTTAGGATAAACCTCTCGTATTATTATAATCAATAAATTAGCTCAAAACTTTAATATAATAATCCCACTCATAATACAATAACCCTAACCATGGATATGCATTTATAGGATGACCAAACTTGGTCAACAAGTAATTACCAAATATAAAGCCCAATTGCAACCCCATAAACGCATTATAACATTAATGAATTCCATGAGGCCAGAAGTTTTAACCCGGTCACCTACACGTGACGGGCCTAATAAGATAGAAATTACCAACACCAGGCTCCTTTCTACTTATCTTTAGGTTATGTATAGCTGTTCTGGATTGCCCTAGGCCAGACCTTTATGATCCCTGGTCCATATGACCACTTGTGCGTCTTTTTAGAATTTGCGTCTTCTTAACTTCCCGGGCTCATCCTACTGTTAACAAGTTGTCTAAACCTTCCTTGAGTGGGTGAACCCATTCATTCTTTGTTGGTTGTTCTTACATTATTCAGGGCTGCTATAGATGTGCTTGATCCTGATCTGGTTAGGCCATGGCTCCAAAGTCCAACAACCCATGTGATACGTATTAGAAAAGCACTTCTAGTGTCTGTTTGGTATGAGGTAATAGAATGAATAAGGAAATGGAATAAACAAGGTAATGGAATGAACAAATGAATGAAATAGATCATTATCATTCCGTTGTCTTGTTTATTTACCATATAAGAATGAAATTAATCATCATTTTATATTAATTTGTTTAAATAGTAAACTTAGAGGTGGTTGGGTTCGATTTGAGTGATGGGTTAGAATGGGTTTGGGTCAGGATAGGTTTTTAAAATAGAAGGTTAGGATGGGTGTGGGTAAAGATGGGGAAAGTTAATCCATCTTAACCCAAGTAAAAGCTAAAATGTAAAGGGTTTCAAGAACCCCTAAAAAAATATTCAAAAAATTTAATAACTCAATATATAAATTAAAAAAACAAAAAGTAAAATAACTAAAACCCCTCCCCTGTCGTCCTTGTTTAATAAAAAAAGAAAAAAAAAGAAACTCGTTTTCTCTTGGTTCAGGTTCGGTTTTTTTGGTTCACTTTTGCTTTTTTTTTTGTTTCGATATCTACTCGGTTTCAATGTTTTCGGTTTTTGTTTGGTTTTGATTTCTGGTTTTATTTGGTTTAGGATGGGTATGTGTCAAGATAGGTAAAGTTAACCCATCTTAAACTAAGTAAAGGTTAAAACACAAAGGGTTTCAAAATCCCCCAAACAAATATTCAAAAAAATTAATAACAAAATAATAACTCAAAATATAAATCAAAAACGCAAAAAGTATAATAACTAAAATGTTACCCCCATCTTCCTCGTTCATTAAAAAAATACCCGTTTTTGTCTCGGTTCAGGTTCGGTTTTTTTAGTTTTTTTTTTTTCGCTTCGGTTTTGCTTTTTTTCATTCGGTTGGTTTCGGTATATGTTCGGTTTTAATGATTTGGGTTTCGATTTCTTGGTTTCTATTCGGTTCCGTGGGTTTTGTTTGAAATAAAATTGGATAAAACTTGTTTTAGTCCATTCTAACCCGTAAACAAACTCATTCTAACCCATAACCAAAAGTCACTATCATTTCCCAACCTATCTTGACATTTTTGCAAAATTCTTTTGATCCATCCTTACCCATTTCAATTTATAAGTTATCTAAATTGACCCAAAACAACCATTTGGATTTGTTTACCATCCTAAAGTAAACTATACGCAAATACTATTTTTATCAATTAATAGAGAAATAACATAGCAATGATATAATAATATAAATAAAACTATAATTATAACTATAATATAATAATAATAGTTATATTATAATAGGAAAATAACATCGATAACAAAACAATAATTATAATAGTTATATTGCAATAAAAAAATAACAATAATTAAAATAAGGGAAAATTCTTAAAATAGGCCATTTGAGGTTAAGATAGGCCATCGAAATCCATCTCCGTCGTGACATTTGGTTTCCCGTCGTGACATTTGGTTTCATGCCTAATTAGTGAAATTTCAAGCCATATCCATCTGACTCGTGAGATTTCAAAGGAAATATGTCTGCCCCATAAGATTTCAAGCCAGACCCGTGAGATTTCAAACCAAATCCGTCTCCTTGAAAACCATCTTCTCCGTGAGATTTGAAAAACGTTTGAATTCACCTCATTCCACCATTGATTCACCACCACCACCTCATTTCTTTGAAATAATCCCGATTAATCTCCGTCACCATCTCTATCCTTCAACATCCAACATCACCATCTCCGGTCACTGTCGGCTACACTATCTCCGACCACCGTCGCATTCACCATCTCCGGCCACCGTTATATTCACCATCCAACATCACCATATCCGCCAACCATCGCCTTCACCATCCAACATCATCATATTCTGCCACCTGCCTTCACTATCCACACATCAACATATCCAGCTACCGTTGTCTTCTTGCTAGGCTTCATTTCTTGGTTAATCAATTCCGTCGTCTTCCAACATCAACATATTTGCATCACGTCGTCTTCTCCAGTTTCTGGCAAGTGGTGGTGGTGGTGAATCAATGGTTCCGTTGTCTTCTCTGGTTTCCGGTAAGTGGTGGTGGTGGTGGTGAATCAATGTGGCCGGAGATGGTGCTATTGGATGTTGAAGGACGGAGACGGCGACGAAGATTAATCGGGATTATTTCAAATAAATGAGGTGGTGGTGATGGTGAATCATTGGTGGAATGAGGTGAATTCAAAGTTTTTCCAAATCTCATGGAGGATATAGTTTTCAAGGAAATAGATTTGGCTTGAAATCTCAGGATCAGACGAATTTGGCTTGAAATCTCATGGGTAAGATGGATTTCCTTTGAAATTTCACAGGTCAGACGGATTTGGCACGAAACCAAATGTCACGGCGAAGATGGATTTCGATGGCCTATTTTGAGACTTTCTCTCCTCAAATGACCTATTTTGAGAATTCTCCCTGATATAATGATAATAGTTATATTGTAATAGAAAAAAATAATATTGTTAATAAAATATTAATTATTATTATTATTATTATTATTATAGATGACCTTTTTTCATTTCATTCTTTGAAGGAATTGAGAAAAAAAAACACATTCTCTCAAAGAGTGAAAAATCTATTAATGGAAGGAATTACATTTCTTTGGATTGATCCATTTTATTGATGTATAACAACCGAACATGCTTAATTTCATACATTTGGAATAATTCATTTCATTTAAAACTTCATTCAATCTTTTATACCAAACACTACCATAGTGTTTTTATAATCATACTTCATACACAAAACACATAATTAGTAGTTTAGTACAACAAAAGAAAAAAAAATACAACGAAAGAAAAAAAAAATGGATATATTAAAATATACCAAAAATCTTGTGCTTAAACAATTAGGTAGCGAAACTATATATTTTAATTCACCCAATTAAATAACAATTTATTCAAAAGCCCCGCAATGTTGTCTCGGTCTCCCGTCCAAGTCATAATCAATAATAATGAAATAAATAACACTACATTCAAAAGTCAAGCATTGTTGTCCCGTCCTAATCAATAATATGAAATTAATAACAATATATATTCAAAAGTCAAGTATTTGTATATTTATTTTAATGAATTTTGTTATGGAGTTTGTAACAGAACATATTAGATAAGGTGTAAGTTGTAAAGTGTGTTCTTCAGGTCGAAACTAATGGACCAACTGATGTACGAGCTTCTTTGTCCTGCCAGCCTAGCACCTCACGGTTTCATACTTGAAGAATGGTGATCGGGTTACAGAATATGTTTGAAAAAAGGTAAATAACTGATCAGATAATCGGATTGTCAAAGACATAGATTGTTTCCGGACATCAAAAATTGATTATTTGGACATCATTTTAAATTAAATAAGCAATTCCAGTTGTTGATTATATATCATGAGGCTATCAAGTCATATCTATTTACATATCCAAATGCTAAGCCTCTAACAGTTAAACAAACTTGCTCGATTAAAACGTTACAAAAATGCTCACCTTGATTTGGATGTGAGCGCGCCAGGCGGCTAGACGATACATGCCAATGACGTTGGCGGTGGTGCTAGTGGTGGTATGCAGTGGCGGATTTAGACAAAAATTTAGACAAAAATTTGCTTTTTTTACAGTATTTCATACTATGTAAACGAAACAAAAATAGAAACATAATACATGGGGTGCAAATTTCTCTTATTCGTTTTTGAAAGCTTGAAATTGAACCAATGCACCATGTTCTTTTACTTTATCGAACCTTTCTTTTTCGACTGCACAAATTAAAGCATTGTTTAAATACTCATCACCCATTCGCTTACGCAAACCCGTATTGATAAGTTTTATTTTAGAAAAACATATTTCAACGGTTGCTGTTGCAATCGGTAAAACCAACGCTAACTTCAGTATTTGATAAACAAAATAAAAGGTGGTGTGCTTTCCGGTTTCCACTATTACACGAGCAAGGTTACACATTCGTCCAATTTTGAAAATTTATCATCTTTTTTAAAAGTGTGATAAAAGGTCGTACGGTCAACCAAAATACACCATCTTTCTTCATTACTAAAATCAATCGGACACATTTCCAAAAATGCTACTATCTTAAATATGTCAAACTTGGAAAACAAATCTCAAGTTCTTCAAACTAGTTAAGACCTCACTAAATGTATTTTCAAGTTCTTCAATCTGTATATCCAAAACCGTATTAAAAATTTCAACCTCAAAATAATGATTATGTTGAACGTGTTTCTGTTCAAATGAAAGGAAAAAAAGTTAGTGTTTTGTCTTTGCTTTGGGCTATAAACATTGTTTGGGCTTTATTTGATTTGAACTTTAAAAAAAATGATTATTTCGTTGAGCCTTTTTCTGTTTAATGTTTCTCATTCACACAAAATAAAAAATGATTAGTTGTTTTTATTTGCTTTGGGCTATAAATTTGTTTGGGCTTTATTTAATTTGAAACTTTTAAATTAGTTGGTCTTTAAACAAATAGGGGTAACGTAATTTTTTTCAGGGGTAGCGAAATACGAAAACCGATCCAAAAAGAAAATAATTTACACCACCGACGAAAAGTTGAGGGGTAGCGGATGCTACCCCTCAATATTAAGTACATCCGCCCCTGGTGGTATGACGAAGACATCAAATCGAAACGAGAAGAGAAGGGTCCAGAATTAGGTCTATCACCTAACCTGAGAAACTGTTAAACCCGAACCTAAAAGTAATTGTATCTATAGAAGCCGAACCTGAATTCACAAGGCCAGAACCCGAATTGTTCTAATTCGGGTGGGTTACTCATTTTTGGGTTTTGGGGTCAACCAGAAAAATCCGTTTTTCCTTCTTCTACCTTAGTAGTGCGCGTTCATTCGTTTAGTAATATTCCATCATAGATTCTATTAGTGTATAAACTAAACTTATTAATATTTATATTAAGTATAGGGGTCTGTTTGTAATTATTGTATTTACTAGGGTTAATGTGTAATTATTAGGTCTATAAATTGGGATGATGTTAGACATATTTACATTAACGTTTCAGTATAACAATCGCATATTTCATATTAATATTCAAGATTTATGTTATATCATCATCTTGTTCTTGTTCTATTCAATTGATTTGTCAATTGTGTATTGATTTGTTCATTAATTGATTTCTAACAGTGGCATCAGAGCCAAGGTTTTAATCGATTTGAGAATTTTGTTTGTGGACGCTCCAGGTTTAATTGATAAACTGGGAATTTGTGTGATTAATTGGATTGATCAAAGGAGTTTTGTCTCGGTCCAAAAAAAAAATTGATCAGGAAATCAATTCTATTGGATATCATTTGATTGGCAGAAACAAATTGTGTTTTGTTGCCTTGGATCTCGATAAAAAAAAAAAAAAGGAGTGGTATTGAATTGATTTGTGAAATTGATCACATTGACTTTGAAGGCGTAAACATTTAGTTATTTTTGATCGATCAAATAAAACAAAAAATATCTTTTGTTGGGTCTAACCATATATTGAATCCAACACATAAGTGATTTTATCATTTTTTGATTTAAAAAAAAAACAATTCATCAAAGATTGTTTTGAAATCAATTTCGTTTTTGCAGAAATTTTAAAAGGTTGACTTTTGTTTTTGGTTCTGATCAAACCAGAAAGCAAGTGGGTGTGAATTGGATTGGTTTGTACAATCTAATCAAGAACCAAATTTGTGTTTTGGTTCCCTGTTATATTGCGTGTTTTTCATGATTTTTAAGAAATCATAATTGAAAATTGAAAACCCACTACGTTATTGATTTGGGATATCAAATACAAAATAGTGTTTGTTGTATTCGTACATAATACGAAATGGTATTTAAAGGAAATAGAGGTTCTTGAATTTTCCTCAAGGGGTTGTTTTGTTTTAGACAAAAAAAGCAAGGAAAGGTTAAAAGAATAGTTGGTTTGATTTGTTTGGCAACCGAAAAACCCGTGTATTGTTGTCGGTAGAGACGAACAATTGGTTTTGATTTGCCTTGCAACCGAAAACCCGGATGCTATTCTTGGTCGAAACGGTTGGTTTTGATTCACCTGGTGATTGATAAACCCACACATCGTTGTGTTTTAGATTAGTTGGTTTGAGTTGTTATGGCAACCGAAAAACTCGTGTATTGTTGTCGGTTGAGATGAACAATTGGTTTTGATTTGCTGTGGGAAACCCGTATACTACTCTCGGTGTTAAACGGTTGGTTTTGATTCATTTTGTGACCGAAAAACCCGTAAACCGTTGTTGTTGAAACAGTTGGTTTTGATTTGTCTTAAGTTGTAAGGCAATTAAAAAACCGGTAAACTGTTATTGTTAAAGGTTGATATCGTTGTTGTTGAAACAGTTGGTTTTGATTTGTCTTAAGTTGTAAGGCAACTGAAAAACCGGTGAACTGTTATTGTTAAAGGTTGATATCGATTTGATTCGATACTAGTAAAGTTGAAATCAAAGTCGATTCGAAACCAGTGATAGTATATTTTTGTCAAGATTGGGAAAAAGAAAACTCAGAAAATGGTTGGGTTCAAGGATAAAGAAGTTGTAACTTCAAAGGAAGGAGGGACACCCATGAGTTTTCAATGCCCTGTGTTAAACTCAACAAATTACACCATTTGGGCTATAAAAATTAGATCGATCTTTAATGTCCATGGAATTTGGGAAGCCGTCGAACCAAAAGAGGGCACCGAAGTTGATGAGAAAAGAATAATGCCGCGATTGCATTACTATACCAATCGATTCCAGAAAATATGGTATTGCAAATTGCTAATTTTACTTCGGCCAAAGAAATTTGGGACGCGTTAAAGGTTCGACATGTTGGAGTTGACACAGTTAAAGAAGCGCGTTTAGAAACACTCGAGTCAGATTTTGAGTCTCTAAAAATGGGTGTTGGTGAGTCGCTTAATGTTCATGCCGGAAAAATTAGTGAGATTACATCACAAGCAAGCAATCTTGGGCATACAATGAATGACAAGAAACAGGTCCGAAAACTACTCAGTTCGGTGCCAGAAAAGTTCATTCAGATTGTTGCTGCGATCGAGCATTTTGTTGATCTTGGTGCAATGCCATTCCAAGAAACCGTTGGAAGATTGAAGGCTTTCGAGGAACGCACCAAGAAGAAAATCAAGGAGGAAGACAAGCATGACAAGCTCTTATTCTCCAAAGAGGACGAAAAAAGAAAGCTAATGACCATAAATGTGAGCGTTGTGGTCACGAAAGTTCGAAGCAGGAAAACAACGGATATGGTCAAGGCAAAAATTGGGGGTCATGGAAAAATAAAGGTGGGAAGCATGGTAATCGAAACAAAGATCACATAAGATGCTTCAATTGTAATGAACATGGACATTTCAAACATGAATGTCCAAAAGGGGAGAAAAGTGTGGAATCAAACCTGATCCGGGAGGAAGATGACGAACCAACGCTACCGTGATGGCAACCGGATCTTGAAGAAACGAAGACCTCACTTAAACGAAGTTTAGTTTAAGGGGGAGTATTAGTGTATAAACTAAACTTATTAATATTTATATTAAGTATAGGGGTCTGTTTGTAAGTATTGTATTTACTAGGGTTAATGTGTAATTATTAGGTCTATAAATTGGGATGATGTTAGACATATTTACATTAACGTTTCGGTATAACAATCGCATATTTCATATTAATATTCAAGATTTATGTTATATCATCATCTTGTTCTTGTTCTATTCAATTGATTTGTCAATTGTGTATTGATTTGTTCATTAATTGATTTCTAACAGATTCAACCGGTTCTTCGATTGGCATTACGTCGATTTCGAGTTCTATATATGGTTACTAGGTTAGAATCTGCGTGACACACGGGTTGGTCAAAAATATAATAAAACAAAATAAAAAAACATATATGTACATAATAAGATAGATAATGGGTTCATAATATATAAATAATTATACTACCTCAAATAAACATATAAACTACAATTCTCTAAAGATTTCCTTGGCTTTGGTTTACAGTCATCGCAACATATGTATCGGAAAATTTTAATGTATATCAATTAAATTTCGATAAAACTACTTACAATTATTTTGAACTAAACATGAATCCAAGCTGGCCATTTAAAATTACTTACAATTAACTGTATGATAAGGATAATATAAAGTTGCATTATGATGTGCAAACTGGTAAGATATTTGGGAGGGGTTCTTCTTTTCGTTATCACAAACCATTTTTCTTATCCTTCGGTTTTCCTTTAAGATAGCTAAACTTTAAAAAATATATATATAAAATAATATAAGAGTGATAGTAACATGGTCATTTAAAAAATAATGAAACTTACAATTTGTGGTCAATCTTTGTTGTGTTATTTGTTGTGTAGAGACTAAATTCTCATTGGTGATACCTATATAAAAATATAAAAAATTAAAGATGATAATTTTACTAAATAAATAAATAACTATTATGCAATCAATAATAAAAAATAAGAGTTTAGAAAATATACCATCAGCAATATTAGATAGAGATATTCGCAAGGTAGTATTGCTAAATGTAGAATCCATCATCATGTCCTTAAAAACAATAAAAAGTCCATAGTTATTCGAAAACAATCTAACTAAGAATAAAACTAACTCAAGCATTGCATATTCGAAGACATTTACTCGTTAATCTATTAAACATTGAATCTTGTACCATATCAACTTGCTTTTTGGATATTTTTAGGTGTGTTTTTAAAGATAATATGTCTTTATTTAAATAATGCTTATCGATAACTGATGACATACTTTATTTTGTTTGTAATATATCTCTAAGCAAAAAATTGGTGTTATATAATGATCATATAATTAGGGTTCCAATTGAAAGACAACGGATAACATATTAATCAACTACGTGAATCAGATTACATGGTTTGGATTGAATGAATCGCATCAAGAAGATTGATCGATTGAACCTGTGATTCGATTGAATCCGACTGAACATGTGTAGGTGAATCGATTGACTCCGAGTGAGGATGTTAACCCGATTGAATCTGTGAAGGTGAAACAATTGAATATGTGAATCTGATTACAAAGGTTTGATAGTTACTTTGAATACTAATGAATTTCAATGTAAGAGGTAGATAGTGATTGCTAGGGTTAGAACATGTGAATTGTGATGAAAAAAATTCTGAACATGATAGGGAACGCAAGTTTGATTTTGAAATTGAATTAAACTAATTAAAAATAATTAAGAAATGTTATGTGGCAGTTTGAAGAAATTTGGATAAAAATAAAAAGATAGAAAACCCACTTGCCATGTGCCACTTTGAAAACTTCTTGTTAATCTATACAATTAAATAAATAAAGCTTTCCTCTAGCCACATGTCATTCATTTAGCCCACCCTCACTCATCCATTCCCGCCTATGTCCACAATCCATTTAGAAACCATTAACCCGGCCCGATTCTAATTGTTACCACAAGATTTTTCAAACAAACCCTAATTCATCCTTCATGTCCTCCTCACTGGTGTAATCAGGCTGTAGAATGCCTTCATCTCTGTTCGTCTCCTCTCCTGTGTTGCAGCCGCACCCACACCCGCCACCGCCATCGCCAACCCCGTTTTCTCACCGGATTCCACTTCTCCGGTGTTGCAGCACCCGCCACCGCCACCGCACCAGCCACCGCCACCGCCGGTATGCTATAGTTTTTGCTTTCTGATTTGATTCGTTGTTCTTTAACTATTAATATAAACCTTAAATCGATTTGATTATGTATTTAGTCATTAATCGATTCCACTTCTCCGATGTTGCAGCAGCATGTTCGGACCGCCGGTATGCTATAGTTTTTGCTTTCTGATTTGATTCGTTGTTCTATAACTATTAATATAAACCCTAAATCGATTTGATTATGTATTTAGGCATTAATCGATTCCACTTCTCCGGTGTTGCAGCAGTATGTTCGGACCGCCGGTATGTTATAGTTGCTTTCTCATTTGATTTGGTGTTCGTTAATTATTTATATAAACACTAAATCGACTTCATTATGTACTTAGGCATTAATTGATTAATAAGCGTCATCTTCGGTGTTCGTTAGTTATTTATATAATTAAGTTAGATCAAGTTATATTACTCTGTCATCAACTCGATTACATTCGCTGTCGTTAAATTTATTTTATATAAACACTAAACTGATTTCATTATGTATTTAGACATTAATCGATTCCACTTCTCCAGTGTTGCAACAGCATGTTCGGACCGCCGGTATGTTATAGTTGCTTTCTCATTTGATTTGGTGTTCGTTAATTATTTATACATACACTAAATCGATTTCATTATGTACTTAGGCATTAATTGATTAATAAGCGTCATCTTCGGTGTTCGTTAGTTATTTATATAATTAAGTTAGATCAAGTTATTTTATATATTACTCTGTTGCAGCACCCGCCACCGCCACCGCACCAGCCACCGCCACCGCCAGTATGCTATAGTTTTTGCTTTCTGATTTGATTCGTTGTTCTTTAACTATTAATATAAACCCTAAATCGATTCGATTATGTATTTAGGCATTAATCGATTCCACTTCTCCGGTGTTGCAGCAGCATGTTCGGACCGCCGGTATGTTATAGTTGTTGCTTTCTCATTTGATTCGGTCTTCGTTAATTATTTATATAAACACTAAATTGATTTCATTATGTATTTAGGCATTAATCGATTCCACTTCTCCGGTGTTGCAGCAGCATGTTCGGACCGCCGGTATGTTATAGTTGCTTTCTCATTTGATTTGGTGTTCGTTAATTATATATATAAACACTAAATCGACTTCATTATCTACTTAGGCATTAATTGATTAATAAGCGTCATCTTCGGTGTTCGTTAGTTATTTATATAATTAAGTTAGATCAAGTTATATTACTCTGTCATCAACTTGAATACATTCGTTGTTCGTTAAATTTATTTTATATATACAATTTGTTAACTTGATTGATTTATGCTCAATCAAATTACTATGTTAAGTCTGGACTTTTAAAAAGAGAATCTTTTTTTGTAACATGAGATACGAAAAATTTATAAAAAAAAATAGACATTCAAATAAATTATAATACACATTTTTTTTCGTAAAGACATTAAATTTATATTAATCATGACGAAAATTGAATACTTATGCAGCTTAAAATTCGGACTAATATACGCTCATTCAATAATTCTTTAATTAGGTAAATTTATATTAAATATATAATTTTTTAGGTTGACTGATTTATGCTCAATCCATTATCTATGTTAACTTTTGACTTATATAAATATATATTTACCCCAATTTATAATTGCTTTAATTAAGGTCAAAATTTACTAACGTAAATCATGGGCACTGATTAATTTATAACTTTTAAATTTAATGTATTTTTGTTAACATAAAAGGAATCTATACTATATAATAAATAAAGCTTTCTAATGCAACATGTCATCACCAAAATGTTTCTTACCAAATTTTTCCTCTCCTCTCTCATATTAAATACATTTATCCTTCTTATTAATTGTTTTGTACTTCATTTTTTTTCTTTTTAATCTTTCATTTTTCTCTTTTAATAATTTTTTTCTTGATTTTAAAAAATTAAATACCAGCATAAATATGTTATTTTTTTGTATAAATTTATTGTATTGGTTATTAATATCAGTTTTTGTAAGTAACCAATTTTCACATTGATTTTGAATAATGATTGAAAATTTTAATGTTTTAAATATATTATAAATTAGTTAATTAATATTAAGGTTTTATAATAAATGATATTATTGGATGAAGAGACAAGGTTAACTTAAATTTAAAATTTCAATAAACTTTTACCTACTAAGACCAGGTGTAGTGGCCAACGTTTTGGTGAAAACGCGGGGGGTACACCCCCCCCCCCCCGCGTTATGTTGATTATTTTTTTTGTGCGTTGTATCTAAAACGCGGAGAATGGCACGCAGATCCAAAAAAAGCCGTTGGTCTTGGAGCCGTTGGGCTTTTTTAAAAAAAAATTATATTAATTATATTTATACTATATAAACAAACCAAACTCATATTTTTTAACACATTCCTTCCAATCTATACCAATTTACACAAATATTTATATCTTTTACACTAATATTTCTACTATCATGTTTCCAAACAACAACCAAAATATTCTCGGTTTCGGTCAATATGCCCGTCAACCCAACCAAAATCCACAACCGTACCCCTCCCGCAAATGTATGACCCGCAAATGGTCGCGTACATTGCATATCTACAAAAAGGTATGCCAAATGCGGTGCCCGGTTTTCAAAACCCGACGGCGAACATTTTTGCCGGTTCGGGTTCCCAACCGGCCCCGGAGACCCAACCCGAGGTCGAGTTCGTGCCGGAGACACAACCCGTCCCGGAGACCGTAGGCGGTTCGAGCCAACGCAGACGTTCGAAAAAACACGCAAAGAAGCCCGCTGGGGAACCTCGGGTTAGAAAGACGGTGATCCAGTGGAGTCCCGACGAGTGCGTACTATGTGCTCGTGCTTGGTGCCAGATATCGGAAGATGCCAAATGCGGTAGGTTTTTAACATGCATATATATTTTTTAAAAATTTCTTATAACAAACATTAAAATTGTAATGTTTTTATTTTTTTAGCGAACTATCAAAAAACGGGGGTATTTTGGCACAAAATTATAGAGAGGTTTCACAACCTTGGCGGGGACTCGCGTCGAGAAAAAGATTCGTTACTGTCGAAATGGGGCGACATAAACACTAAATGCATGGCTTTCCATACGGTTTTCTCTCAGATGAATCGAATTAGGAGTAGCGGTGTCTCGGACGCGGAAGTCATGGATAACGCGTTGGTTGAGTTTCAACATAAGGTCGGCGGGACCTTCAAGTACTTTGGCATTTGGAAAGACCTATTGAGGTTTCACCCAAAATGGGGCTTGGTGTTGGGTATCGAAGCCGAACGATGGTGGCCCGAGTAAAAAAAAGTCTAAAACATCGTCTTCGGTTGATCCAGACAAGCCCAGTTCCGACGCTCGAAACTTCAACTTAAGCGATAATGACCCCGTGAATACTACCGACATGCCTCGGCCTGGGGGTAGAAGAACCAAAGGCAAAGGAAAGGGGAAAGGGGCCGGTTCGTCGTCGGCAACGGGTTCGAATCCCGAATTGGAAAGCCAATTCTAATTAATGAACTCTCGACTCCAAGATTTACACCAACTTGGAACCCAACGACTTCAAGTAAATTTGGACGTCGTCGACCTACTTCGAAGGAATGAGATGGACAAAGACATTGAGTGTTTATCAAACGAGCTATCCGAAGATGACCCGATAGTCCAATCTCTAAAAGCCGCTCGACGAGCGAAAATTTTAGAAAAATATAAATGAGTTTTAGTTTTATTAGTATTATTTATGTTTTTTATTTTAATTTGATGTATTTTTTTTAATTTAGTTTAATGTATTTTTTATTTGGAAGTTTAATGTAATTTTTAATTTTATGTTAATTTATTTAAATGATTTAGTATTTAAAAAAAACAAATAAAATTAATAATGACTGGGCGCCACGTGGCGCATAATGCCTGGGGTGGAGAGTTATGACTACAGCCTGTTTTTGTACAAAACTATAACTCTGACTGGGCGCCACGTGACGTATAACCCCTGGTAGTGGAGCTTTATGACTACACATGGTCTAAATATATATGACTGTTCACTAAATTTCAAGTTTTTTCTTTCAAAACCTTAAAAGACAAATTCAGTGTTTATGTTAGTTTAAATGAGCCGGTTTTTTAACTGATTAATGTATCAAACATGGTTAAGGTTAAAACAGTTTATGATTAGAACGAGTTCGGTCACGGGTTGGTTTAAAAATTAACCATTTACAACTTCATTTTTTAATTGATTATTTAATCAACTCATCGTTTATTTTAAGTTAATCATCATAAAAATTAAAAATATATATATAAACACTAGACTACATGTTTTGGTTTTCAGGTAGATAAGACAACTTCTTATCTTTGGCATACAAATGTTAGACATTAGCACACTGTTAATAAGATGAAAAATTGACTTTGTATATCCTTCTATTATTGAAGTTTTCAAAAATATAGAATTCTTTAGTGAATGAGTTGTACTTGCACCAAAAAAATGAGGTCGTACAAAAAAATTAGCAAACGTTTGTTATCCATGTGTCCGGGAGATGAAAATATTACCATTTTTCAGTAAAATGATACGTTACAAGAAAGTATTAGTTTTATGATGTTTTAAATGGCCTCAAATCTAAGGTTGTCAAGTCATAGATTAGTCCTAAAGCCGATGTTGAAGTGATGTTACTTAAAATAAAAAAAAACTAGAAAATTGGTCTATGCAATGAAACTAAACTACATATGAAAATACAATATGATAGTCGTGCTATAAAAGCCGAAATCATATCCAAAATTAATATTGGAACACATACTTTTATTCGTAAAAAAAATCCTACATCTTTAGATAAAATAATCAATTTCAAAGAATGAAATTTCACTTTATTTTTGTTTTGCAATGACGATTAATAAAAACTAAATTCAATCTTTAGGCAATTTATTTAGCTTATGGTCAGTTATGTGTTGGATTATTTAGAATTTAAAACAAAAACAATGTGAAACTACTAAGTTTTGATATATAAAATAAAGTTACAAATAAAATTACAAATATTGTGTACAAAGAAATATTTTAAAATTTATGAATTTTGTAACAACTTTTTATTTCCATATTGTGTATTGTGTAATTTATTCTACCATATAATATATCTTTATATTTATTGAAAATATTTTTTGTATTTTACATTATGTTATTATTTAAATAAATTTATTTATTTTAACCCGTGTGCTACACGGGTAACTAACCTAGTTTAAAATAAAAGGAAAGATATTGAGTTATGAATTTAAAATAATTAAAATATAATAAGAATTGCCATGTGTCACTTTAAATACTCCTTGTTAATTATAAAAAAAGAATGTTTCTTATAAACGCACTCTTTTAGTATTTAGATTTAGATAGATAGATTCTACTTCTAAGTTCTAATTGTTTCTTTTTTTAAAAAAAAAAAAACTAATTTTAAGAATCTCACACTTTTTGATAGATTTGAAGATCGTTTCATTCTACAGTTCGTTTCTACACCCCCCTAAATCACTTTACTTTGAAAAGAAAGAAACTTTTTTTTGTTTTAAGAAGATAACTTTTATAATTAAGTTTAACATATTACTTACTAAAAATATTAATTGACCAAAACCGGTATAGGTGAACCCAAGGGCGTAGGCAGCTATAGGGGAATAGGCTCAGCCGAACCCGTTTAAATTTCCTTTTAGTGTTATATATTCATGTATTTTGATATCGAATCCGTAGAAATTTCACAATCAAACCCGTAGAAAACCCAAACTTAAGTAATAGACAATCGGTCGTTCATCCATTGAAATTTTTCGAACCTGTAGAAAATAATACCTGACTACGCCACTGGGTGAACCCACCCAATTATGAAACCCAGGTAAATGTAAATTAGCACCACTTCATTACTAGAAGATAATATTTACTAGTTGATCATTTCATGCATTAATCATAATAAGAAAACAAATTCATTATTCAACATTGTCAATTTTAAGAAAGATACAAAATATTTGAGAAGATATAACAAGACTAAAACTTTACCAAAAAGACTATGTGGTAAGAATGAGGCTGAAAGAGTTGTAATTATTCAAATTTAGAAACTTATTGTTTAACCAAAATACAAGTGTTGAGGCCAAGTCTTATTTAGAGCCTTCTCAAGATGAGAATTCGCTTAAACTAGGCCCGGAAAAATGGGTTGGTTGGTTAGGGTCATGTAACGGGCCAAACAAGGTCGGTCAGAAACGGGTCACTTTGGTTTGGGTTAAAATTGTTTTTATCACAGTATGAATAGTAGATTAGTTGGAAGTTATTGAAATTAAGCTCATACTAGCATGTTAACTTGATCTGTAGCAGCCAACCAACCATATCCCAAGACAATCACCACCTGCTGATTTGAATTCAACGCCATTGAAAGATCGTTCCAGATGATTTTTTTTTAATCGTGTCATTTGATTTCTTCAAAAAGAAAAAAAAATCCCCCTAACCAGATTAACAGAATTTGATACTTTCTGCTCTGAATTTTATTTTTCACAGTTTATTATATGGTTTACAATTATAAAATCTGAAAAGCAGTATTAGAATGAAAAGCAAGAAATGATAACATATATGTGAATTACTTGCATTCAAGTGGATCAATATATATTCATTCTCTTCCTCTCGTCATGATCTTGTTAACTATTACCATGACTACAACGTGTATCTTGTCCACGATCTCCTCAGCAAATATGAAAAGCTTATGTCTCCACTTATTCTTCAACACTAAAACTACCATAACACCCCAAAACCCTGTTGCAAAACCACACGTTATGTCCACATAAAACCATACCTTTTTCGGCTCATAAAACCATACCTTTTTCGGCTCATCAGTTGCTTCATATCTGCTCTTGGACCTTGCTGTTGACTCTTCATGATTGGAGCAGTTCTTCAGCAATGGAGCTCCACATAAGATCTTTGTTTCCTGCATATATTGATGGATCCATGAGGGTCTACAATTGATACCTTGTTGGAATTCGTCCTGACAAGTTGTTGTTTGACAAATTCAAATGGCTTAAAAAACTTAAAGCTGCAATGCTTGGAGGGATCAACCCGCCCAAATCATTTCCTGAGAAATCGAGAGAATTTAACGCTTTCATGTCTCCAATGTGCTCTAGGATGCCTCCAGTAAGATGATTATTGAACAAATTGAGACCCACCAATGCATGAAGTCTAGTTAATTGTAAGGGAATTTCTCCTATAAGTTTATTGCTCTAGAGATCCATGTTAATGACGAATCGCAATGTTTTAGTGTATTCCATAGTAACACCTTTCATTGCCTGAATCATCCCCTCCCCAGGATCATAATATACAGATCCGTTGAGAGCAAGAGAGTTATTAGCCATTACATGCAGTTCTCCTAGACAATAAGGAATGGATCCTGTAAAGTTGTATGCCAAATCTAAAATTTGAAGCTGTGAAATAGTGCATAAAGATTGACGAATTCCCCCATTGAAGTTATTTTCGTGTAACCTGAAAATCGTCAATGATTCAAATCTTGTTCCAAACCATTTCGGTATTTTCCCATGTAATGCATTATCACCCAAATCTAAGACCATTAACCCCCTTAAATTCCAAATTTCTTGAGGAAGCACACCACTAAAGCTATTGTCATTCATGTTTAACAAGTTCAATGATGAAATGTTCCCTATAAAACTTGGAATAACGCCATCCAGCCTATTTGAGCTTAATATCAAGGCGCTCAACTCTTTCAGATTCTCAAAACAGTTGGGAAGCTTCCCAGTTAACCTATTTCTAGAAAGATCAAGAACATATAAACCTGTCCTCTTGCACAATGAACATGGAATTGACTCATTGAAAAGGTTATTTTGAAGAAATAATAGTGGTGTATTACAATAAAAATAGTTATTAACAATATTAATTCCTCCATTAGGGAGGTTGGTAAAAGGTCCGTTGAGGTTGTTGTGAGAGAGATCTATGGAACGAATGATAGGCATCTTTTGCAACCATGTGGGAAGAGGTCCGGAAAGGCTTGCATTAGACATCACCAAACTATTAAGTTTCCTCTGATTTTGAAGCCATTGTGGAAACCCATTTTCAATCCTACAAGAACTCAAATCAATCTCTATCAATTGGAACGGGGGAAGCCATTCACGTGAAACATTAAATGTCAACTTACTATTAGAAGCTACAATCAAGTACTTCAACATTGAAAGGTTAGCAAAATGAGCTTCAAAAACTACGCCTTCCAAAGAATTGTTAGAGACATCAAGATGAAGGAGATTATTGAGTTGCCCGACTGAAACCGGAATAGTACCACTTAAGAAATTTGAAGACACTGTATGTTAGGTCCCTTTTTGTTTATTCAGTCTTTTGTATTGAACTTTTGTATGTATTGGGATTTAGTTGTTTATTTTGTTTGTATCTATGGCCCAAGGGAAATAATGTAATCAAGCCCGTTGGGCACTTGATAATGACACATTTCTCATGCATGCTTCCCTATAAATAGGAAGCATGGCATGAGAGAAAAGAACCTTTTGCCAAAACTTTCTCACTTAGACATCCTTACTTTCTTTCTAGTTCTTTCCTCTCTCTCTCTCTCTCTCTCTAACCGTTTCCTCTCTCACTCTCTTTCACTCTCTAAACCGGAAAATAAACTCTCAAGATCCGAGACCACTTAGTTGACTTAGTGTGATTTCCGCTAGCACTAAATTTGGTTGATCCAAAGATTGTTGTTAGATCCACCCGCGTCGGGACCTACAATTGGTATCAGAGTTTCAGCTCACTAGTTGAGGGTTTTTGGATCACAACCTTGGGTTTTGATCTTGGGAAAAGAAAGATAATCTTCTTGCAAAGAAAAACCACAAAAACAAGAAAAACAACAAAAATACAAAAAGAATCGGTCTCAGGTTGATAATCATGTATTAAAGTGTGTTCTTGGTGAAAATAACAAGTGTACTAGCCTTTGATCTAAAAGTTTTGGGTTTAAAAGTGTTAAAATCAAGGTTACGGGTTTTAAAATTGTTAAAAATTGACAAGTTAAAAATTCGCATCGCATGACATGAAAATCAGTGTACCAACTTTTGAAAAGAACTGACAAAATTAGGTGAACGGATCCCAATAAAGATTGTTTCTAGAAGAGTCACACTTTTTCGCATCAGAAACTTTTTCGCATCGCACAAGACTTTTTCGCTTCGCTTGAAATTGTGTTTCGCTTCGCATAACACAGTTTCACTTTGCATCACTGTTCATTAGAACTTTTTCGCTTCGCATAAGCCTGTTTCGCGCGAAAATTTTGTATGTGTTAGAATTCAAAACTGTTTAAGGACTGTCAAGTGTTTGAGACTGCTAAGATCATGACGAGCACTGATTCTGAGTTGTTGAAGGGGTACTTGCTGTTAGAAAACCAAGTGGAAACACCTACAAAGCCTCCAAAGTATATGACCTTAGATGATAACTTTGCCGATTTTAAATGGAGGTTCATGATCTTTATCTCATTGACTGACTCTGACTTAATGAGATGCTATGAACAAGGTCCTCATGTTCCCGTGACTGTTACTTAAGCTGGGGAACAACTAAAGAGTCATGAAAACTATGATGATAACGATAGGGCCTTGTTAGAACAAGAAAAGAAAGCATATCGCACTTTAACCGTTTGTCTTTCAAATGAGATCATTGAGACTCTATGTGAACACAGAAGTGCCAAGGGTTTGTGGGATGCACTTGTTGAGAAGGTTGAGCGCAATGCTGAAATTAGGGAAAACAAGAAAGCCCTATTGAAAGAAGAATTCAATATGTTCAACCATTGTCAAGGTGAAGCTGTGTTGGACTTGTTAAAGAGGTTTGAAAAGTTGATGGTTAGAATCAGGGCTGCTAGTGTCAACATTCCGAACTCTGAAGTCAACCACAAGTTAATGAATTCATTGTCGTACAGCTGGAGTACCAATACTGTGATAATCAAGAGAACCACTAATTTGAATGCCATGACAAACAATGATTTGATTTCCACTATTAAGTCATTTGAAATGGATGAGCAAATGAGAATGAGCAATCATTTGAGTTCTCTGAATCAAGTTGGGGTGGGTACTGCATCAACAATGCCAACTGCCTTCATTAGTAAAACTCAGCAAAATGTGTATCCAGTGATTACTCCAAAGTACTCATCATCTGTTGCTCCACAAGAAACAACATTTATCTCAACCGACAACCAGTCTGCTTCATCCGGTTCGAGCTCATTTCAAAAGGCAGTCGACAGTGCGGTTGAACAAGCCTTGAAAGCTCATGGGATTTCTTCATCTTCAAAATCTCAACCAAGTAAAAATTCAAGCTACTGTGAGGCTCTTCCTCTATTGAATGACTCAAATATTGCACTAGTCCATGCTTTTCTTTCAAGTCATGAAGAGCTGATGCAAGGAAATCTGCTGCCACCACAATTTGAGATAGGAGATCTAAGAGACATTCACAACAAGGATCTCGAGAAGATGGATATCAAGTATCAGATGGCTACGGTTCATAGAGCTAAAAACTTCATAAAGATGTATGGGAAAGACAGTTTCAAGGATTCTGACAGGAAGAGGATTGGTTTTGATAAGTCAAAGATTCGATGCTACAACTGCAGTGAGATGGGTCACTTTGCAAGGGAGTGCACAAAACCTCCCAAACCAACAAATGACATTCGGGTGACTGAAGTGACCGAAGAAGATAACAGCAAATCAGCTGGGAAGAAGCTTGAAGTGCACAAGCCAAGCAGCTCTGGTCCAAGAATTGGAGGTCCTCCACATAAGGGCAACTCAAGCACAAACAATAGAGCCCTTATCTCTCAAACAGAGGTCCAAATTATGGATTGGGATGATCAATTTCAGGAGCTGAATAATCCACTCAACATGGCAGGAATGGCTTTCTCTTCCAACAATGAAGCTTCTTCATCTTCAGCTGCAAGTTCTGACGCATCACCACTCGATCAGGTAAATCATAATCTCTGTTCTAAGGCT
The DNA here is from genome assembly GCF_021521415.1 of Bidens hawaiensis. Taxonomy (NCBI): domain Eukaryota; kingdom Viridiplantae; phylum Streptophyta; class Magnoliopsida; order Asterales; family Asteraceae; genus Bidens; species Bidens hawaiensis. The sequence goes on from NW_027505121.1 coordinate 143,968, forward strand.
TGCATTGATAAGGTTACATATTATAGATATCATCAAAACGAAGTTTTGAAAGAAAATGCAAAACTTCGACAATTAAATGTTGAATATGTAAAAGCTGACAAGATTTACGTTGAGAAGATTGATACTCATCGTAATGATGTAGCAAATCTTAAACTTAAAATTTTTCAAAAAGAGCATGATGTTATATATTATAAAAACATAGTTAATGAATTAAAAGATGAAGTTGAAAAGTTGAAACTTGATGCTTATGATAAAAAGGAAAAAGAAAAACAAGTTGAAAGATTTGAAGCATCATCTGAGAAATTGGACGATCTTATTGGAGCCCAGAGAAGTACTAAAGTTAAAGCGGGGCTAGGATATGATTATTCAGCGGTACCTCCATCGATGAATGATAATTACACTAGCTTGCCCCACTTTAGCTATAATACTTCTCCCGAGGAAGAAATGTCATATGGGGTTGGTAGAATACCAAAACAAGTGAAATTTGTTCCTGCGGTGTCAAAAACTGCTGCTCCAATTCAATCATTTGATAAGTCTAACGTCAATGTGTCTTGTGGAGCAGGTGATGTAATCAATGGTGATTGTGGGAAGGTTAACCAGGGTTTTAAGCAAAATGGAGTGTTAGAACCCTGTTTTGAGTCTTGTGTGGGTCTAACAAAGTCAATTAATAACCCTGTTTGTAATAAAGTTTGTGAATCTATGTTGGGTAGTCTAATGTTAGGATCAAAAGCTGTATTTTGTAAAACTTCTAATGATGATATTTGTAATGACGTTTTTAATGAAACTGAATGTTCTTCTTCTGATTCAGAGTGTGAAACAGTTTTTAATGAAACCATTGAAGCTAAGGTAGATGAACAGACTGGTCCTAGTTTCTCATTAATTGATCATGATATTGAGAATTTGAGAAAACAATAATCAAATTTTGAAAATGAAAAACCAAGCACTTCCTGTAAATATGTGCCACCTAAGAAAACCTCATTTTCTCAAAATACAAATTGTAAAAATAGTTCTCAATTTTATGATCAATTTGATAGTGCCTATTACTACTCTCGACAGAAACCTAGGCAATCAAATTATTTTGCAACTCATCATTCAAATGTTTACAATTATCAGTCAGATAAGGGTTACCAACATGTTAACCAGACCGCATCACCTGCATATCTCAGTGATTATGATGTCTATAAATGAAACCAACAGAAGTGTTGCTTTGTTTGTGGAAATCCATCTCATCTTGCAAGACATTGCAAGAACTGGCACAAACAACAAAAGGATTTAAACAGTAAGTTTGGTTAGACATTTTCTAAGGTTGATCCAAAACCTAAGAAAATGTCTAACCAAACTCACTCCACTGCCAGTGAGACAGATTTCAAACCCAAAAGCGAGAAGAAAATAAAGAAACCGTTTTGTCTATCCCAGAGGGAAAGAAAAGGTTAGCAAAGGGTTCAGAAGCTGAAAAGCTGAAGGGCCCTTCAAATGTTTTCAACAAGAAACACACTGAGGACTTTATTGTTAAGTCCAAACCCAAGAGAAGGCAATCCAGAAAACCGTTTCAAAACCGAGGAAATCATAATTCAAGTTCCTAGAGGGATTGCTCTTCTGATTCCAATTCTCCAAAAGACTATATTTTTAGGAATCATAAAATTAAACTGGGTGATTTTCTGTTTAATTTTCCCGAGACAAGCACGTCTCGGGAAACCCTCCACTAACTAGCTGTTCATGTGTGTAGGGTCAGCCTGGAAGGCCTGTCAATAGTATTTGGTAGTTAGACAGTGGCTACACCCGACATATGACAGGAGATGAGTCCATGTTGTTTGACATCAAACCTTTCGACGGTGGGCATGTCTCTTTTGCTGGTGATGTAGGAGGAGAGATTACAAAACAAGGCAAGGTCTCCAATGGTACATTGACCTTTGATGAAGTCAACCTGGTTGAACATCTCAATCACAACCTTCTCAGCGTGTCACAAATCTGCGATAAGCATTACTCTACTCTTTTCACAGAAAATGAGTGTCTTATTCTTAAACCAGGTTTTAAAGTCCCTGAAGAATGGATTTTGTTGCGTACTCCGAGGCACAATGATGCTTACATTCTGGACATGAGAAGTAATTATTCCATGCGTGCTGCTTCTTGTTTGATGTCCAAGGCCTCGAAGAACGATTCATCCTTATGACATCGACATTTGGGTCACGTCAAAGGTGACCATGTGAGAGGTTTGCCCGTAAAATATTTTCATTGTGCTGAAAAATGTTTATCTTGCTCAAAATGCAAACAGCACAAACTCCCTCACAGACCCAAGACTGTCAATTCCATAAGCTCCACTCTTCAACTGCTACATATGGACCTCCTCGGTCCCATTCAACCAATGGAAATAGGTCGAAAAGCCTATTGTCTGGTTATTACTGATGCTTTTTTGCGTTTCAGTTTGACTTTCCTACTAGGACACAAGGATGAGACTGCTCAGTTTCCGCTCTGGTTCATCATTTTGGTTGAGAACCAAACTGACAAAAGAGTCAAGTGCATAAGAAGTGATAACATAACAGAATTCTGCAACAAAACCGTCAATGACTTCTGTCACAACAAGGGAATCGTTCGTTAGTTTAGCGCACCTTACACTCCCGAACAAAATGGGGTGGCTAAAAGACAAAACCATACATTGGTTGAAGCTGCTAGAACCATGCCGTCATACTCCAAACTTCCTTTATTTTTCTGGGGTGAAGCTATCAACACTTCCTGCTTTACCCAGAACCATGTGTTGCTAAATAATAGACTGAATAAGACACCTTATGAAGTCTTTTATGGAAACAAGCCAAGGGGAAATTTCTTCAGGATGTTTGGATGTCCCTGCACCGTGCTACAGACAAACGTTGCTACAACTTCCAAGTTTGCTGAAAAAGCGGATGAGTGCTACTTTGTTGGTTATTCTGCCGACAAAAGTGCTTATCGTGTCTACAACAAGAAAACACTAGTGATCTAGGAATCGTACAACATTGACTGGCAAGAATTGAATCCCACCGATGCACACACTAGTCCAAATTGGATGTTTGACTATGAAGGACTGTTCAAACAATTTCGAGGAATGTATACAGCACCGGCTGTTTCTCCTGTTCCCACTGTTGTGACAACGCAAGCTCAATCTGAAGACGATCAATCAATACTAATGCCCGCTATTTTGAGAGGTCTGGAGGATGTTCAAGTAGCTGCACCCGCACCTGTACTAAATGTTCCACCCATAGGTAACCAACCAGCCCCGATAATTGAAGTGCAGCCTTCTGCAGTCTCTATTGAGGTGCCCACCGTCGAAGACGCCTCCGATTCAGATACGGATTCGTATGTGTCTGCTGACAATGTGGAAGATCATGTTAAAAATGTCCAGACTAATCAAGCAGTGGATCCTCCAGCAGAACCGAGTGTAGTTGAATCTGTTCCTACACCTCCCTCAGAAAAAGAAAATCATGGTAATGCTGAAGAGACTGATCAAGCTAACGTGCAGAATGAACCTATTCAGAATGGAGCTTCTGGAAGCACCGACTCAACGTCAGTTCCGGCCATAGTGGTGCCGTTCTATGACAACCTATGGGAGGGTCCCATTGCTCAGGAACATTTGGTTGGTCAAGATAAAGGTGCAAGTGAACCTCCAACCAAATGCTCCTGTCAATGTGACTATTGTCTTTCATCCCATAGAGAGCTTATCAATCGAGCTGGAGGAAACACCAGTGGAGCATGTTGACCAAATTCCACAGTTACCAATTCACCGTCGACATCCGACTGAGAACATAATTGGAGATCCTTCCGCTGGCATTCAAGGACTACAAGGTTGCAAGGTTGCATTGAAAGAGAACTCCTGGGTTGAAGCAATGCAAGAAGAGTTGTTACAGTTCAAGAAGTTGAATGTTTGGAGGCTAGTGAAGAAGCCAGAACATAAGAAGTCGATCGGAACAAAATGGGTGTTCCGGAATAAGAAAGATGACAAGGGGTTATCATTAGAAACAAAGCCCGGCTTGTTGTGCAAGGCTTTTGGCAACGTGAAGGACTTGATTACGATGAAGTCTATGCACCGGTAGCCAGATTAGAAGCAATTCGTATCTTTCTGGCATACGCCTCGGACATGAACTTCAAAGTGTATCAAATGGATTTAAAGACTGATTTCTTGTACGGAATGGTAAAAGAAGAGATCTATGTCAGTCAACCTCCAGGTTTTGAAGATCCAAGTCATCCTGATCACGTTTACCGTCTTGACAAAGCACTTTACGGTCTTCACCAAGCACCTCGTGCATGGTATGCCACACTGGCTGATCATTTAGTGAAGAACGGATACAAGAGAGGCATTTTCGATCAAACTGTCTTTGTCAAGAAGGTTAAGGGTGATTTGATTCTCGTTCAAGTGTATGTTGATGACATAATCTTCGGGTCCACGAATAAGGATCTGTGCAAGGATTTTTCGGAGTTTATGCAACAGCGATTTGAGATGAGTTCCTTAGGGGAGATGACATTCTTCCTGGGCCTAAAAGTTGAACAAAAGAAGGACGGGACTTTAATTCATCAAGAAAAGTACGTTCATGACATTGTTCAGAAATTTGGATTCAAGGACTCAACGACTTTCATGACACCAATCGCCGTGCGACCTATTCTCGCTCCTGATCCATCAGGAAAACCAGTCGATCAACACTTATATAGGTCCATGATTAATTCGCTAATGTATCTCACGGCAAGCAGACCGGACATCATGTTCCCTGTTTGTTAGTGTGCCAGATATCAGTCAGACCCGAGAGAATCCCACATCACGGCTGTCAAGCGTATTTTCAGATACTTGTAAGGAAGACCACGTTTGGACTTTGGTATCCAAAAGAATCATCCGACAGTGATTATGGGGGATGCAACTTGGACAGAAAATCAACATCGGGTGGATGTCAATTCCTGGGAGATCGGTTGATTTCTTGGCAATGCAAGAAGCAAGTTACTGTATCCACCTCCACAGCAGAAACCGAGTACATAGCCGCATCCAGCTGCTGCTCTCAAGTGATATGGATCTAGCATCAGCTGTTGGATTACGGTTTGAATTTCTTTAATACAGCGATCAAATGTGATAATGAGGCGTCCGTTGCAATTGTTAAAAACCCGGTCTAGTACTCTAAAACTAAGCACATCGACATCCGGATACACTTTATTCGTGTTTCTTTTGATCGTAAGCTTGTGAACATAAAAAGGGTCCATACTGATTATAACTTTGCAGATCTTTTTACCAAAGCCTTTAGTCATGCCCGTTTTGTTTTTCTTGTTGAGTCATTGGGCATGATTTCTTTTGAGTAAATTTTATCCTTTTGTTTTAAAATTGTAAATATTTTTAAAATATGTCACAATTTTAGAGGGAGAAAATAAGTTAACTTTAACTCACCAAAAAGATTTTCAATTTACTTCAAGAAAAACCAAAATCAAGTCACTTGACTTAACAAAAAGATTTCATTTTTATATATAATATTAATTTCATCTTTTCTCCTATTTAAAAAAATCTCAGAAAATTCAAAAAGTATTATCCTATTTAGAGGGAGCTCCTTCATAGAGGGAGTCGGATATTTAAAATTTTTCTATTAAGAATTTGATCCGACCATGTGGAAAGTGATAGTACATTGGTATGTAATAATTCTAGCGCAATAAAATATTAGATCAAAAGGCTACAAGGTCATTCATCGATGTATAGGTAGGTTTGACAAACAAGTAAGTGTTAGGTGATATAAACTTAAACTATTGTCGTTGCTAGTGGCTATACGTTTAAGAAGCGGTTGCATGATTCCGTTAAAGTCATATCAATGAAGGAAGAAATGTAATTACACATGTCATACCCAAGCCTCTCTTTAATTTATCACAGTTGTCTTATGAAAATATGTGTCAATTTTTATTTGAGTCAAGAAAAGCTTCATAGAAAAATAGGAGAAAGAAAAACAAAAGAGTCAAGAAAAGAAAAAGAAAAACACAAAAACTGTAGGGCCAATATTATATATTGTTTTTAGGATTGTGTATGTCATTTTAGTTTGCTTTTAGTCGGTGTAGTACGTACTCGGTACGTTTACTTTGTAAGTTTATTGTGTAAACTTTGGAGAAATGGGGACCCTATATAAAGGCCACTTAACCCATTTCCCCACACCAACTCTTTCACAACTCTTGGAAATAAAAAGAATTTCTCTCTCTCTCTATCGTCTTCTTCTTTCTTTCAAGAAAATAAACCAAACAAACGAAGATCCGAGATCCGAGTGTCGTTGGTGATTTCCGCTAACCAACAACACGGATTGATCAGAGTCAAGTCTTGAGATCCATTTAGAGGACCTACAAGTGGTATCAGAGCTTTTGGCTCGACTTTTTGTGGTTTTCGGGTCAAACTTTTCGGATTTTGATCTTAGTTTTGTTGGATTTGATGTTGATTTCGTGTTACTCATCTCTTTTTGAGTCCCTTACACCTTAGAAACACACGAGAATCACCAAATCTAAGTTTTTAGTATTTTAAGTTTTTGTGACTAATCTCAGATTCGGCTTAAAACTCAGATCTAGGCCGATTTATTGATTTTTAGACTAAAGTCTTTTTGACCTTTTGGAAGTTTGGGTGTTATGTTCTCAAAAAAAAAATCGCATTAGGTACTGTAGCAATCGCGCGGGGGTACTGTAGCAATCGCATGGCGAGGTACTGTACCACTTCGCGCGGGGGGGGGGGGGGGGTACCGTAGCAACTCATGCGAAAAAGGTATTTCGCATGCACTGTAGCAACTCATGCGAAACACTGTAGCAACTCGGTACTGTAGCAAATCATACAAAACACTGTAGCAACTCATGCGAAACACTATAGCGACTCGGTACTGTAGCAAAAAAAAAATTAAATTATTTTCAAAAAAAAAAATCTAATTGAGTTAAAAAATGTCTTACGAACCTAAGCTTGGAGGAAATCTGGATATGGGAGAAAGCCGAAAGGAAATATTAGAAAAAGAATTCGACATGTTTACACATATTAAAGCAGAATCGGTTTCTTCTCTCATCAACAGATTTGAGTCACTCTTCATTAAAATGAGAAGTGTCGGTATTATCAATGGTTTGTCTGAGATCAACATGAAGCTGTTGAATTCACTGCCTTATACATGGAGCATCAATGTGGTTACCATCAAAAGAACCACAAATCTGTATACCATGACACTCTTAGAGTTGGCTTCTACCATCAAGTCTTTTGAAATAATGGAAGATAAACTCCAAATGAACAATCAGTCCAAAGAAAATAAAGTTGGGACAAGTAATAAAGTTGGGACAAGTGCTACCGGTAAAAGCAGTCATGCATGTCCTATCATTCCCGACACATCACTAGTTAATGAGGTAAATTACAATCTGTGCACTCAAGCTTGTGTTAATAAGGTTACATATTATAGATACTTACAAGACGAAGTTTTGAAAGAAAATGCAAAACTTCGTCAATTGAACACTGAATATGTAAAAGCTGACAAGATCTACATTGAAAAGATCAAAACTCATCACGATGATGTAGCAAATCTTAGACTTGAAATTTTTCGAGAAAAGCATAATGTCATTTATTTTAAAGACATAATTAATGATTTACAAGAAGAAATTATGAAATTAAAACTCGAAGTTTCTGATAAGAAAGAAAAACAAAAACAAGTTGAAAGATTTGAGGCATCATCTGAAAAATTAGATGATCTTATTGGAGCCCAGGGAAGCGCTAAAGTTAAAGCGGGGTTGGGGTACGATTACACTGCCGTACCACCACTATTCAATGATAACTACACCAGTTTGCCCCACTTTAGCTATAATACTTTTTCAGAGGAAGAAATGGAATACGGGGTTGGTAGAATACCAACGCCTGTGAAATTTGTTCTTGCTGCCTCTCAAACTGCTGCTCCAGTCCCATCATCTGATAAATCTGACATCAATGTGTCTTGTGTAGCAGGTGATGTAAATGGTGGTGAATGTGGGACGGTTAACCTGGGTTGTAAGCTAAAAAGAAAGTTAGAACCACGTTTTGAATCATGTGTGGATCTAACCAAAACTATTAACAATCCAGTTTGTAATAAAGTTTGTAAATCCATGTTGGGAAGTTTAAAGTCAGGGTCAAATTATGAATTTTGTGAAAATTCAAGTGATGATAGTTGTACAAACGTTTGCAATGAAAATGAATGTTCTTCTTCTGACTCAGATTATGAAACCGTTTGTGATGAAACTTTTGTTGAAAAATGTGTCAATGAAAGTAGACCTGTTGAAGTGAACATATCAAGTTGTTCATCATCAAGTTGTGAGACTAAGGATAATTCAAGTAAAAGCAAAGTTTTTGAAAAATGAAAAGGCAAGTACTTTTTGTAAATATGTTCCACCAAATAAACGATCATTTTCTCAAACAACCAATCAATTTAGAAATCCTCAGCCATACAACTTCTATGATAACAACTACTATGGTCATTATCAACAAAATTTTGTTGATCCATATTACACAAATGTGTTTTATAATCATGTTCCTTTCCAAGGATCACCTTTCCCACCACACCAACCACATTATAGTTCAGATGAGTTCTTTGGCACTCCCAGGAGAAAGTGTTGTTTTGTGTGTGGTCACTCTTCTCACCTTGCAAGACATTGCAAGCACTGGTTCAAGCAACAGCTTGATATTCAAAGGTGGCTTAGTCAGTCCCCAAAAGAAGCTTTTAGTAGCCCTGATTCAAGGACTGATCAAGTTGATAGTGAACCCAATGAAATGGATGTGAGATCCAAGGTTAATAAAGTAAAACGCAAAAAGAAACCTTTTTGGAAAACCAAGAAGGATAAAATCAAAAAGGATCCTAAGACTGTAAAGTCTGAGGATTCACCAAACAAAATTCAAAAACAAGAAAAGAAAAGTCCAAAATTGTTAAAACCAAGGAACAAGTTTTTGCTTGGATTCCTGAGGACCGCTCTTCATCAAGTGAGGCTCCAACAAGAAATAAATGGTTTCAGGATATAAAATCAAGTTTGGTCGATTTACGGTTGACCTTCCCGGGACAAAAGTATCCCGGGAACCCATGTTTATTTGAAAGCTTAGTGCATGCAGGGTCAATCAAGGAGGACTATCAATAGTATTAGGTACTTAGATAGTGATTGCACCCGGCATATGATGGGAGACGAACCCTTGCTATTTGATGCTAAACCATTCGATGGCGGATTCGAGTCTTTCATAAGCGACATAGGAGGACAAACTTCAAAGAAGGGAAGCCTAATTTAAATGGTTTAACAACAACTTTCGAGCGTTTCTCAACTAACCTCATCCAACTACTTCTCTCAAGTGATGGATCCAGCATCAGTTGTTGGATCTCGGTTTGAATCTCTTCAACTTTGTCATACAATGTGATAATGCATGCTTAAGATAGTCCATCTGACAACAACTTTGCTGACCTTTTCACTAAAACCATCGATCATGCTCGATTTGAATATCGAGTCGAATAGATCGGCATGATCAATTTTGATTAAAAAAAACTATCTATCTTTTTGTATATAAAATTGTAAATATTTTTCAAATATGTCACAATTTTAGAGGGAGAAAATGAGTTAAGTTTAACTCACCAAAAAGATTTTCAATTCATCTTATGAAAAGCAAAAACAAATCAGTGATATAAACTTAAATATCTGCCTATGCTAGTGGTTACACGTTATGAAGCGGTTGCCGACTCCAACTAAAGTCATATTAATGAAGCTTGAAATGCAATTAAACATGTCATACCCAAGCCTCTCTTTACCTTATCACAGTTGTCTTATGAAAAATCAGTGTCATTTTTTATTTTTATTGAGTCAAGAAAATAATCAAGTAAAGTGTCAAGAAAAGCAAGAAAAAGAAAAACAAAAGAGTCAGAAAAGTAAAAGAAAAAGAAAAATCAAGAAAAAGAGTCAGTTCTAGGAATTTTAACTTCTGCGTTATTTCTTTATTTATTTTGATTCAAGCCTCGGACTTTTTCCTGCGCGATAATATGGTATTATCCGACCTGATTGTTAAGGCCCTGAATCTTCTGCTTTGTTTTATTTTCTTTCTTTTGTTCAAGCCTTGGACTTTCTCTGCGCGATAATATGGTATTATCCGACCTGATTGTTATGGCCTGAACTTCTGCTTTATTTTAATCTTTATAGATCGAGTTAAGTGTACAAAGTTTCAAGTGCACAAAGTCAAAGTGTCAAGTGTGTTAATAAGATTATTGTGATCAAATAAGAAAGGTTTAAGTCAAGTTGAGGTGACATGTGAAAGCAAATTAAGCCCGAGGTATGATGGAGTCTGTAATTTGTCGGATTAAATGGGGACCACACAAGCATTGTGCCTAATTGTACCTTAACGTATCATGTTGACATCAAATACTTGTTAAGTTTAAAGTGGACAAATTATATCTACAATCGACTTTGGGTTCTTGGCATAATAATGCCCAGATAGAAGTGTGATCTAAAACGTTAACAGATAATGTGATTCCATGTTGTGATTTTTCTCAGAAAAATAATTTTGTAAACTTTTAAAGTAAATATTTTTGATAAATAATATTAATTTCATCTTTACTCCTATCTTATTTTTGTTTTATTTTTTGTTTCAACTTTAAAATAATTATGTATATATTTTCGTTATTTTTAAAATATATGAAAATGCCAAAAAGATTTTAAACTTTTTATTATGTTCGTACATATTTTGTTAAACTTTGTTTCATTCAAAATCATGTATTTTGTTGTCAAGGTCGTTCATGCAAAGTTCCTTGGAAATCTGGGACTTAAACAAATCATTTACAAGTTGAGAGACTGAAATTGGGAGGGTCTGTGAACAAATTCTTCTTTGACCCTCGAGAGGGTCTGTGAACAAATCTTATTCGTTCTAAGTTTTGTGCAGTTATACATGGACAAGTAGATCAAGATCTAGTCTGCTTGGAGTTGCAGATGTTGAAGCACTTAAAAGAAAACGAGAACGTGAAAGTTGGTGGTTGAACCTAAAAAGGAACTGATTGTATCTGAAGACAAGGAAAGAAACCAGTCGGCTCAAGAAAGTCAACAAAAGAAAATTAGATGTCGAGCCTCCCGCATCTGATGTTTCTAAAATTTGCTGTTGACGATCGAAAATAAGATAAGAACTAGAAAATAAAGAATTGTTCAAGATCCAATCTGGTTCAAGATCCTGAATCAAGACAAGTACTAAGTTTCAAGAAATAAAGACGAAGCAAGGAACTTGACGAAGGTTCCTCGACATACTCAATCCTAGAGGGAGATTGTACGGCCAATATTATATATTGGTTTTAGGATTGTGTATGTCGTTTTAGTTTGCTTTTAGTCGGTGTAGTACGTACTCGGTACGTTTATTTTGTAAGTTTATTGTGTAAACTTTGGAGAAATGGGGACCTATATAAAGGCCACTTAACCCATTTTCCCACACCAACTCTTTCACAACTCTTGGAAATAAAAAGAATTTCTCTCTCTCTATCTTCTTCTTCTTTCTTTCAAGAAAATAAACCAAACAAACTAAGATCCGAGTGTCGTTGGTGATTTCCGCTAACCAACAACACGGATTGATCCGAGTCAAGTCTTGAGATCCATTTAGAGGACCTACAAAAACAAAATGAAAATCAAGAAAAAGAGTTAATTAGGATTTTAATTTCTGATTATCTCTTCATTTATTTTGATTCAAGCCTTGGACTTTCTCTGTTTGTAGTCATACAAGATCTAATTGTTAAGGCCGTGAATCTTCTGGTTTATTTTAACTTTTCTAGATCGAGTCAAGTGTGCAAAGCACAAAATGTCAAGTGTACAAAGTACATAGTGTCAAGTATGTTAATAAGAGTACTGTGATCAACTAAGAAAGGTTTAAGTTAAGTTGAGGTGAAATGTCAACACAAACTAGGCCCGAGATATGATGGAATCAGTAACATGACTGATTAAGTGGGGACCACATAAGTATTGTGCCTAATTGAATCTTAAATGTATCACTTTAACATCAAAACACTTGTCAAGTTAAACATATGGAATATATCTATAATCGATGATGAACTTATGTCACAATAATATCAAATTGGAAACGCGATCTAAGCTTTGCAAATCAATATGATTCCACGTTGTGATCGTTCTTAACGATTTTATGTAAATTAATTCAATATTATCTTTAACTTCAAATATGTTTTAATTTTCTTTTATTTTGTTTTGTTTTTATTTTCTAATATATTAAGTACTTGTATAGTTAATATTTAAGTTTTATTTTAATTTTAATTTTATTTTATTTTTATTTTTATTTCATTTTTGTCTTTATTTTTAAACAAATTTTACTTTATTTATTATGTTTTGCTAAAGAGATCATCCGTGCAAACGTTAACAGTTATGGACCGACAAAAGAAAATCAAGAAAAATAAACAAGTGCTTGGATTCGGTGGGTAAATGTTTTTGGGGTTTGAATATACAAATGTTTTTAAAGACCGAGGACCGAGAGTGTAATTTTCGGTGAATACTCGCGATATTTTGACCTTATCTCTTTTACTATTCACCAAAACATTTCACTTATTCTCTCTCTTCTCTCTCTTCATCTTTACTCTCAAACCCTAACATTTCACTTGAATCTTCAAAATACGGCCACTCTTTATCATCTTTGATGATGAATCCAGATCCAACTCCCTCGGTATAACTTCATAAACACCATGTTCCTTCGTTCATCTCATTTTATAGGGTTCACGCAAATCTAGACGGGGTTCTAATGAACCATCGGCCTAGATCTGAGGATAGATCTTCAAATTGATGTTGCTTTAAAGATTATCACATATCGATTAGGCTTTAGTTCATGTTTGTCACCATTAATTATTAGTTTTTAAAGTTTATTGTATAAAGTTTGTAGATCTAGGTTAGTTCATGTGTTCAAGGGTCCAATTGACCAAGCAAACCAAAGGGTTTCTCTTTCAAACCCTCCAGATCTCTGATTGGGTCTTAACGACCATGTTGAAAGGAAAAGGAATCAAAAACAGGGCTAAGGAACTTTGTCGCATGGAAAGGGGTTTCGCTTCGCTTGGCCATGCGAAGCGAAATGCGTTCTGTTTCACTTCGCCTGGTCATACGAAGCGAAATGCTTTCTGTTTCGCTTCGCCTGGTCATGCGAAGCGAAATGCTTTCTGTGTCGCTTCGCCTGGTCATGCGAAGCGAAATGCATCCTTGTTTCGCTTCACCTGAACATGCGAAGCAAGATGCCTTTATATTTCGCTTCGCATCCCATGCGAAGCGAAATAAGATTCATGCAAAATTCTTATACTTAGCAAATTTTTCAGATTGATGAACTAAGGACTGTTTTTACCTACTGGACTGTTTGGGACTGTTTTACCCTTGGACTAATTTGGACATATAATGAATGTATATTATGGACTAATTGACTTGTATATACACTAAAATTAACTTATCAACTTATTAAAACTAAAATGTACATAATTATTCAACTATAAGTAATTAACTAAATTAAATAATGTGTAAATATTTAAGTCTTTTGTGTATATCTTATCTTATATTGTTTAACTTTGTTTAATGATGATTCTCATATCTAAATGAATGATTTATGGGTCATAATCAATTTTGTGTTCTCGAGCTTCCAAAGGCCAAAGCTGACAAGGTGTTCACATCTATGGTGAAATGGCTAAGACAGTCACCCCTTTCACATGCCATCTCTGCAACCTCACTATTCTTGGTGTTTTGTTGAGCACCAAAGGCAAGGGACATCAGTATGTAGGACCAAGACCAGGTCTTAAGTTCGGTTTATTAGAGGAAACGGAGCCTGCTGGGGATGAGGCGTCTGTTGAAAGTGGAGAGATTTCTGAGCGAGGCTGAAGAAACAGATTCATCTGATGAACCAGCTGAGGGCAAAACAAAGGGTAAGCATGACTTAAAGAGGAAGGCTTCGGACAAGCTTTCTGTTCGGGGTTCTTTTAGAAAAGGCAAAAAGGTTGAAGTTGAAGAGGAGGAAGAAGAGGAACAGCAGCCCCTCAAGCGTATCAAGAGACTTGGAGACTCCAAGAAGCCTCCTAAGCTCATTGTCAAGCTTCCTTCCAAAGGTAAACCCTCTAACCCACCTGTAGTTACACAAGAAACCTTAGCCAAAGTACTTAAAGACCTAGACGTGGCCAAGATTCAAATTCCCGCCTATAGGAAACCCAAAGCCAAAAAGAAAACCAAAGCCAAACAGACCAAAACCATGCTCCATGATTCTCCTGACTCCTCACCCGAACACTCACAAATGGACCAACCTATATCATCCTTTCTACCACGTTTACCTGAATCCCCACCAAAATCACAACCACAACCTACAACTCCACTCGAACAACCAACCCAAACTGAGCCCGAGCCATCCCAAACCACAATACCAACCACACAACCCACATATGAAACAATACCGCCCACGATATTCACATCTTCCATCTTTAGCTCACCAATCCAAACCACAAGCTTATGGAGCCAAACCGTCATTACCTCACCACCACCAAAACAACCAACACCCTTAAACTTAGAACCCATACCATACACCTCCATATTCTCAAAACCACCCACTTCCACAACCTCACCTTTACCGACCCAATTACCACCCATTACAACATCACCTGTCCAAACAACCTCACCTCCACCAACCTAATCCATTATCCTACCTGTACAAACAACCTCACCACCCATCCTGTCCATGACCCCACCTTCCACAATATTCTCACCAAAACCCATCACCAAGGGGAAGTCTTTGACACCTCCGGTGTAAGCCGATCCTATCCTCGATAGGATCGTCGTACTGGAGGAATCAAACGCCAAGAGGGCTGAACGTGAGATGGTGTCCTTACTTTTATCAAAGATTTGAAGAAAAAAAAGATTGAGGATGAAAAGGAGAAAAGGAAATTGAAGGAGAGGGACAGGTATTGGAGGAGCAGAAAGAGCTGAGCGATGCTCTTATTGAAAGTCAAAGATTGATGCTCAACACACTCCACGCTAGAATCCTGAACCAACATCTACTGATGAATCATGAAGCCTCTGAAAATGCTAACCTGAGGGCAGACCACTCGAGGCTTGGTGATAGAGTGGCTACACGTGAAAGGAACCTACCCTCTGCCACCATACTTGAAGAAAGATTGTTCAAGAAGATTGATGACACAATGACCAAGTGGGATGTTGAAAAGGAGGCGACCAACTCCAGGGTATCTGTCATTAAAGATCAATTGGGCTCATCTGACTGTATCAATACACTTGTTGCTGAGAACACAAAACTTCGAAGCGAGATTGAGGCCCTTCAAGCAAAACTGGCTGAACAAGAAAGTATCAATGAACGCCAGTCAAAGCTTAATGAGGAGTTCATATGCAAGCTTAATGGTGATGATGAGGATGGTGAAGATGAGGAAGACGATAACGTCCATGATAGTTTTGACGAGGATGATGACAATAATGATGGTGGTGACGGCGGAGACGGAGGAGCCGGTGTAGTAAGGTCAAGTTCAGTAAGTTTCCCATGGAATGTCTGAATAGGACCCGTTAACTTGTTACTAGATAGGTCTAAGACTTTTAATAATCTTAATTTTCCCAAAGATTCTGGAATTGATCCATGCAAGTAATTATTAGAAAATCCGTCATACACATTAGATAGATATAGGCCTTTTAAATTTGTCATTCTTCCAAGGGATTCTGGAATTGTACCTTTTAAACTCAAAGTCAAATCCAACCATTCCAAAGCATACTGGGTGCACTCTGATATGTTTGTTGGCGAGCTAGTCAATTCTATGAAAAACTTGTTATCACACTCATTTGTTTTAGGTGACAATGTCTCCATATTCACACATCTTCAAACTTCTCAAATAAATTAAAAGAAAGGTCAACTTCTTGAAGATTAGGCATAATAGGAACTGATAAATTCAAAGAGCTACCCGAAAGGTCAAGGACTTGTAGAGAAGTCATGTTTGCTAAAATGGATGGAAATCTCCTAGGGAAGGAATTGCTGCTAAAATCCAAGTGTTGAATGTTAGAAATGATCGTGAAATTAAGATGAGTATAAGCAAAATTCATCTCTTCTAATTAGTTAATGAAGCTCTAACAGAGAAGGGATCATGCTTAGCAAGCTTGCAAAGTTAAAAGATCAATAAATTCTAGGGATGTCATGTTTTGTGAAAAGTCAGGGGGTTGACCTACGAAAGTATTATCACTAAGATCCAGGTGTCTGATGTTGGAAAGTCTAGTGCTGGAATTATGAAAAGGACTAAGGTTGGCATTAGAAAGGCCGGAGTCTGATAAACGTAACTCCTTTAGTGAAGGAATCATGTAAAGCACAATGTCAAGGTTTTTCGCCCCACTAAGAAGCACAGAACTCAAGTCAAGATGCTCGAGCAACGAAAGCCCAGAAATCCATGCCATATCATGTGCCACAAGCTCATGTGGGCTGTCTGAACTAAGATCAAGACTCACCAAGTTAGAAAAATTTCCAATGTGATGAAGAATAATGCCAGAAAATTTTGCATTAGAGAGATTGAAGTAAGTGAGTTGTTTCAAGGATCCAATGAACCCAGGGATCTGGCTTTCTTGAAAATCATTCCCGCTCAAATCTAAGATTTTAGATGCTTCAACTCTCCTAAAGAAGTGCTAACCTCATTACTGATCAAGTAGTCGTCATCATAAAAAAAAGTAGCCGTGAAATCATTGATAAAAGGATCATCGTCAATAAAACCACATCTGAGATCAAGACTTTCAACGTTTCCGGTGACACTGTCACAGTGGACTCTTTCCCAGCAACAACAATTGTTGCCAGCCCATGATGACAACATACCAAAGTCATCTTTGACACTGTATTTGAACTTGAGAAGAGCTAGTCGCTCATGCTCAAAGCACACCACCGTTGTATTTTGAGCACCCAAACAAGTATTTGTGTTGGCAACCAGAAAAGTAGCTATACAAATGAAATAGAGCCACAAGCCCCATCGATTCCCCATTATCTAATCCCACTGCCAAAGTTAAGCTGGTGAAATTAAAAGTGAAATGTAAAGATGGATTCTTATGATGAAGATGGTTTCTTGAGATTAACCAAAACTAGTTCATTTATAGATCCAGAATGTGTACAATTAATCATTGTCAACTTGTCATGGAAGGCTTGAATGTCCAAGACCTTCACACAAATCATTTTGTTTAATACGTGTCATTTTTACATGCAGTCCTCTCATTTATTTTCAATTTCTACTATTTTGATAGGTGGCATGTCTCTTCATCAAGCTTTCTTAGGCTGCGTGCTATGGGCTCCGTGGAGGGGGGAGAAGGGCGCGGTGGGGCTGCGAACACCACCGGGGGGCACGGTGGGGTGGGGAGCGGTGGGGTGTGCGGTGAAGGGGAAGGTGGGTGCGGAAAGATGGTGGAGGTGGGGCCCACCCCAACGCTTAATAAAAAAGAGCCGTTAAAAAAAATTAATAATTAAATATTTCTATATAAATTCAAACCTTTTTCTCAATTTTACTCAAACAACTTTCAACTTCACATCAAATTTAGCCATCTTCATACCAAATTTAACCATCTACACACCAAAAACAAATTAACCATGATTCCTAACTCGAACCCGATCCCGAACCCAAACCTGAACACAAGCCAGGTTCAACACCGAACCCAAACCCGAACCCAAACCAAAACCTGTGGGATCCGAGTTGTATGTGGTGGGCTAGTTTGCTCACAAATAACGTCGACCTTAGCAACCCGCTCTATGCAAACCAACAATGACTGATTATTCCTCCACCCATGCCACCGTTTACCCCCGATATGTTCTTTCAGGCGCCAATGTCGTATACGTCCTCGCAAGTACCACAAACCCAAGTACCCGAAATGGCAGTACCCGAAACGAAAGTCTGGCGTCCAAAAAGAAATCATAAATAAAGAACCCGGGTGACGGTCGAACAACCGAAAAGGTCGAAAGACAAATGTGGGAACCGGACGAGGAAATGGCGTTAGCGTTGGCGTGGATCGACTCTTCCGAAGACGCGATTCAAGGTATATTATAAAAATATTTATATGTTTTCCATGTTATATATTTTTTATTTACTAATACTAAGCTTTTATATGTATCGAAGGTGACGGTAAATATTCACCGGAGTATTAGGTACAAATATGCACCAGGTTCCTTGCTTTAATGGGTCGAGTAGATTATCGCGGGAATGATTCTGTCTACAACAGATGGAAGTCAATACGCACAAAAATAACTGACTTCATAGCCGCTCACACCCGCGTTGTGAACAACAGAAAAAGCGGCATGAGCGATGCCGATGTGTTGGAGGCTTGCTTAAAACAATACAAAGCCCTTTATAACAAAGATTTTAGCATGTTGGATATTTGGAGACAATGCATAAGCTCGCCAAAGTGGCATATGGTCCCGACATCATCACCACCGCGACTGTCCAAATGGTCAAAGACAACGCCTACTTCGCCCAATCAATCGCCGTCTTAGCCCATGTCCGATGGTCGTTGTCAACTTAATCTAAACGAGTTAGATCCGGAATTAATTTTTGACGAACCGGATGAGTTGCCACGGCCGGTAGGAAGAGATAAAGCCAAGGGGGCGGCTAGAGGTGGAGGATCTTCATCCAGAACCATATCATCTAAGAGTTCCGACATGAGCTCGCTTCTTGAAAACTTGGAGCTGAGGCTAGCCGAGTTTGCCAAAATTAAAAAACAAAAATAGGAGGGCCTCATGAAAATGCACGAAGAAAGAAAGGCAATGCTTGCGGATTACAAAGCGATGCACTTGGAGCGAAATAAACAAAAGGAATTTGAGCTCATCTCAAAAGATCTATCGCATCTAGATCCTGTGTCGCGGGCGGTGATGGAAAAAACAAAAGCCAAGATATTGGCCACATATGCCAACGAGGACGATGACGATGACGACAAACAATAGTTATATTTTTTTTAATTGTATGTTTTTTATTTTTATTTGTAGGGTTTTTATTTTTATTTGTATTGGTTTTTTTATTTGTATGTTTTTTATTTTTATTTGTATTGGTTTTTTTAAAAAAGGTTGGCTTTCTAAGCCCCTTCACCATAGAGGGACATTATGCCCTGGGCTTCGATGCCTCCAGTGTCAACGTGGTGCTGACGTGGCACCGTGGAGCACCATAGCATACAGCCTTACGGTTACTTTGTGCAGTTAGCAAGCAGATGGTTTCTTCCATGATTCTAGCTCCATCAACCCCCTTTCTCATACATATAACCGGCCGTTCTTCTCTCCACTACTTCTGATTCTCAACATCTCAATATCCCCGTAAGTTTGATCTCTTCTCTTCTTATCCCACATATCAATTAATTTTTTCTTCTATATCTGCATGCTAAATGCTCAAATTATTTGAGTTGATCCGTATCGTTTTCTATTACAAGGCAGAGAAGAGAAGAATCCATTTGGTTTACACCCAAATTGACAAAATTAGGGTTCATGCGATTGTGCAGCTTTTGAGGATTTGGGATAAAGTCAGAAATTCCAAAATCAATGGTATTCACTCAATTTTCACTTTTATCATACTTGAATATGTTGCTATAACTTTATTACAAAGAGTTTGTTATTGAATCATAACAAGTTCTATTATACATATAAATATATTTGGTTTTCAAACAAAAAGTTTATTCGGGTTGACCATAAACCAAAAAATTTGGCCCAAGTACCAACCCGAGCTACTTCGCTTCGGGTTTATCATTTCTTTCGATTCGGGTTAGTTCAGTTCAGGTTTCGTTTAAAAGTGACAACCCTACTCTCAAGTGCCTTTCATGATATTCTTCCAATGTTTCATCATACACAATGGATTTTGCTTTCACCAAGGCATTTCTTCTCCGAGAACTTATCTTGCCAAGTGACTGCTGTTGAGGAGCGTGATCTTTGAAGCACCCCATTTGATGAGGTCCTTTTTGTAATCCGTTTTGTTCTGCATATGAAGCTGGTTTTAATGTTTTTCTTTTTTTTTTTTTTTTTGTATACAAGCCCTTGCACATGACAAGACAATGGGCGATTGATAGCTTAAAGTTTGCAAAGGGTGATCTATTTCAAGCATTTAAGGTAATGGATCAAGCGATTCGGTTTGGGTAATACACTAATGCTTCAACTATTTCTTTCAATGTACTCATTTTTCAAAAGCTTAATATACAGATGACATAACTCGACTTACACCCAACCGCTTTAACATCAAGAAACATGTTTTTCAGTTTATTATTTAGTTTCAAATAATAGAAGGGAAGACATCGTTTTCAAAGGTACTAGAAAAAGGTTAATGGATCTTCTTTATCCGATTTATGAAAAAGATGCAAAAAGAGGTTTTAAATTTTGTAGTTTCTGCAAGTTTTTTTTATACCATTAAGTATTGAGTCATATGCAAAGCAGTGCTTGACTATGTCGTATCAGCTTTTTAGTAGATCCTTTACACAAGATTATTTTAAATTTTATCTTATACCGGCAAAACTTAAATTTAGCAATTAAAGAAACACTAGGAGCTTATTTGGAAAAGCATGGATGGGCATATAAAATGGATTAGAAGAGAGTGGTAAAAATAGTAAGTTATAAGGGGGGGCTTTGCTAGATATAGAGATGATCAAAAAAACCGGTTCCTGGACCCGAACCGGTTCCTACCCGTTTTTTGTAGGAACCGGACCCTATCTGATTCAACCCGATGATCCGTGACCGGTTCTTGCATTTCTGAGTGGGGGCGGGTAGGAACCGGAACCGAACCGGAACCGGTTCTGGAACCGAACCATCCGGAACCGGTTCTAGCCGTTGGATCGATTATAGCCGTTGGAAATCGTTTTTTTGGCCATTTTTTGACCGTTGGGGTCAAAAATAGCCGTTTTTTGGCTCCCCCAAGCACCCCACTATTAGTATAAATAGGTATTTGGTGTCATGGGTTCATCACAACACTCAAAACGCAAACCCGAACGCAAAAAAATACAAAAAAACGCTATTACAATGTTTTGAGTTCTCTAATCTCTTGTTTTCTCTTCTTCTATATTCATATTTGTTGTTATGGCTGCCTCACAATCATCGGTTGGTCAAGGTTCCAACGCCGAACCAAGTTTCGTTCGTATTGTACCTCATAATCGTAATCAAGAGATTTGGTGCAATTGGGATTTGGTTGAATTGAGTGACCATTCATTGAAGGCTCGGTGCAAGTTTTGTGGGGTTTATTTAAACCCACTTTCGAATTCAAATTTGAAGAAACACATCGAAAAACCGTATTGCAAGGCGTTGAAAAAGAACGTCGATTCGCAACAAACGCAAATGGATAGTGAAGGCGGAATATTTACATACCAAATTGATCGAGTTCAAGATCGTATGGCGAAGTTTTTGATTCAAGAAGCTTTGCCGTTTAGCCACTTCGACAACCCTCGCTTAACCGCCATGATTCGAGATACGCTTCAACCACAATACACTCACGTAAGTCGTCATACTCTTAAACGTTATTGTTTAAAATTGTGGAAGAAGGCCAAAGAGGTACTAATTGCATATTTTGAAAATATAAATACGGGAATAAACTTAACTAGTGATGTTTGGTCGGCTCCACATGGTCTACCCGAATCTTATCTTTGTGTCACCGCTCATTGGGTAGACCCGTCATCGTGGGAAATGATGAAACGCACCATTGCTTTCGAACTCTTTGAGTATCCACATACGGGAGATAATTTGTTTGAAATTTTAGATTATGTTATAAAAACTTATAAACTAGAAAATAAAATATTTTCAATGGCATTTGATAACGCGTCGAATAATACATCGGCGGTTGATAAATTAAAATTAAAATATACGCCGATTTGCAATGGTGTATTTTTTCACTCAAGGTGTGTTGCACATATCATTAATTTAATCGTGCAAGACGGACTTGCTTCGGATGAGGTTACATCGTTATAAACGATTTTAGACTAATGATACATGAAGTTTTTAAGAAAAGTAAAAAAAGACAAATGGAATATAGAAAATTTTGTAAAGATACGGGAAGAAAAGCTTTGGGAGCTAATTGGGATGTACCTCATCGATGGAATTTCACTTGCATAATGTTTCAAAGTGCTTTGGAACAAAGAGAAACTTTACAAATGTTTCATTCTAGTCTTGCCGAGAATGATTTGGCAATCCCCTTTTCAAATGAGAAATGGGAAATTATCAATGACTTATCGACTTTTCTTGAAGTTTTTAAAACATCAACTACGAAACTATAGGGAACGTATTATCCGACAAGTCCCTTGGTTCTTTCGGAGTTATTTTTAATGGTTAACAATCTTAAAGAATTTGAAAATAAAGGTCCAATGTTTTCAAACATCATATTACCAATGAAGTTTAAATTAAAAAAATACTTTCTTGAATTGCCACCCGGTTTTTACTTGCGCCGCCGCTTTAAACCCAATGTTAAATGTTACGGGGGTTGAATGTGTGATAGACGAAATTTTTTCAGCCTTAGATATGCATGAAGTTGACCCAAACTTTTCAACAGAGGCAAAAAATTATTTTAACTTGAATTTTAAATTTATGTATGACTTTTATTTAAATAAATATGGGTCAAACATACACATGCCTATGCCGGGGGGGTCTTCATCAAGTTCAAGTGCTACTAGAGTACGAGATCCCATGATTAGCCTTATGAACACCGTTCGCAACGTAACGGCTAAAAAACAAAGGGGTAACACCCCTTCAAGCGAACTAGGAAGGTATAGCGCAAATGATTACTCTACCGGTTTATCCGAAGAGGAATATGGCACTTTTGATGTTTTGGCTTGGTGGAAGGTAAAGGAAACCGAGTTTCCGATTCTTGCCACCATGGCCCGTGATTTACTAACCGTCCAAGCTTCTACGGTAGCTTCGGAATCCGCTTTTTCTCTTAGTGGCAGGGTAATATCGGTGAGAAGAACAAGACTAAATTCGGAGTCGGTGGAGATGTGCATTTGCTTAAAGGATCACTTGTACTCAATCGATCGTATTCAACACGTAACCACTCTCGAAGATGAAACACCACTTGATGTTCGAGTGCACGACGAACAAGAAGGCATTTCTACAAGTAATTCCGAGGAAGAAGTCGTCGCTCAATAATTACGACGAACAAGAAGGCTTTTCTAGAAATAATATGTCACAACTTTATATTTATAAGTTTAATGTTTTGTTAGTTTGTTTTTGAAGATTTTAAAACATGTAACCTTTTTTTTTGAACTTCTTAAAGTAATTAAAATGAATTTTATGTTAATTGTTTTTTTTATTTTTCATGTTATACAAATACGAATCGTAGTTTAGAATCCAAATCGCAAACGAAAAACGAAAAAAAAATAAAAAAATTTTACACTGTAACCGGTTGGAACCGGGTACAGTACAGGAACCGGGTTAGGAACCGGTAAGAACCGGTTAGATAGGTTAGAGGTCCGAGGGTGGGAGAACCGGTTCGGTTCCCTAACCGGTTCTAGCCTGGAACCGGTTTAAAATGGGGTTTTGAATAGTTCCTAGTCCCAAACCGTTTTGAACATCTCTAGCTAGATAGAATAGTTCTTGCATCCTAAAAATTTGGTGTGCATTGATATGTTGTATAGTTACTTCATGCATTTTAAACACTGATTATATATATATATATATATATATATATATATATATATATATATATGATCAGGATTATGTGAGAACTTTTTGGGAATTAAGAACTGTGAGGACCATTTTGGACCTCAAAAAAACCCAAAAATAAAAGAAATCATAAAACAAAAAAAACACAAAAATAAAAAAACTAAAAAAAACAAAGTTCTTATTTATCATCCCGGTTTCTAAAAAAACGTAAAAAAAAAATTCTCGAGTTTAGCTAAATTATACATATATGTATAATATGTACATATATGTACACACATGTTTTTTTTCCTATACACATATTTATAATTAAGGTAAATAAAAATGTACATATGCGTACATTACGTAACTAGAGATTAAATGAAAGTATATATATGTGTATAGATATAATTCGAATTAAAAAAAATCGGTGTTTTTTTTATTATATATATGTATAATATGTACACACATCTTTTTTCCTATACAGATATGTATAATTTAAGGTAAATGATAATGTGCATATGTTTACATTACGTAACTAGAGATTAAATGAAAGTATGCATATGTGTATATGTATAATACGAATTTAAAAAAAATCGGTTTTTTTAATGAAAACAGAATGAAATATAAGATTTTTGGTTTTCTTAATTTTTTAAAATTTTGTTTTTTTTTTTTGTTTTATAATTTTTTAAATATCTTTTAGAGGTTTTTTTAGTGGTCCAAAATGGTTCTCAAAGTTGTCAATTTGCCAATGGTTCTCTTAAGATCCTTACCCTATATATATATATACATATATATATATATATATATATATATATATATATATATATATATATATATATATATTATGGGAAGAGATTGAGTTGATAGCTACATGGATAATACGTGAACATCTGGCTATTGACTATTGAGTATAGACTAAAGTTTGTGCATTGGGTTGGATTGGAATTCAAGATAAAGTCAAATTCTGTCACGAGTAAGTGGATGAAAGAGATAAGTGAATGATGCACCGATTAAAATATAATCATGGAACATGGGTAAAGGGAGTCATAGCAATTTGGGATACGATGTATGGGCTGCTAACGGGATGTTGATGGTCAAATTTACCCGTGTAAACATATGGATTAATGGGACGATGACGAAAAAAAGTATACTAGTGGTGTTTGTATTAAACACATTGCTATGATTTGTTCCTATGATTTTTTTGAATATCATGAGTTGATTGGTGGCATTGCAGCACCAAACTACTTAGCGGGTTAAGAGGGTAAACAGGAGCATACATGCTTAGCATGTTCCTTAATTCCATATATATGGAGCGGAGGTCGAAGTGGTGGAGTTTGAATGTTAGTTCCGTAGTTGTGGCAGAGGTGGTTCCAATCAGTAACGGTGATAGGAAGGACACTGAAGTAGATGAACGAGCTTGTGGAAATGTTCTAAGTGAATTTTATTTGTGATTGTTATTATTTTGGTGTAGATAAATAAATGTTATAGCAATGTTGGCCATCCATTTCTATTATGATTTGGTGTTCCTTTCACTTTTTTTTTCTTTTTCAGATTGTAGGCATGTGTTATTGACATCAAAATATTAACATGTAGGTTGACTCACGATATACAAAAGATCAAGTATTCAAATAACTTACTAATGAAATTTGTTATGTAAACCATTTATTATTTCAAACTAGATGATGCATAAAGGCTCTCAAAGCTATTAAAAGACATCTTTTAAACCTTCTATTCATCATACATATTAAAAGTCTACATAATAAATGGTCATTTGCGATGACCATCTTTTATTTATTTATTTATTTTGTAAGACCCCGAATCCCGGGAATCCTACAATTGGTAATTACATCCATAATTTCACAAAAATTTAAAACCTAACAATACTTTGTATTTAAAACCAGTTCAGAGTAAATAACAGCGGAAAAGTTTAAATATTAAAAATCCCAAAACACGGGTACATGTGTCCAAAATAAATTGTAAATAAAATATTCGTTTTATTTGAAATCCTTGACCAGAAATGTCTTCAACCTTCCGAGTAGTCTCCAACACGTCCAAGCGGTGGCATCCACTTCTTAACCTGAAAGTCAATCTAACATACACACAAAGTCAGCTTGAGCTGAGTGAGTTCAAGTTTTCATAAAAAATAATTCATACTTATTTTCAAAGTTATAGTTATAAGCAATAGAGAGGATAAAATAAAGTAAATAATATAATTCACCAAGTAATACATTCATCGTCGAACACACGTACACGGGCCTCTCCACCACGAGTCAAGGCTCGAGTAATATATTTGACCCGGACGCGGTAAGACCTAAGCATGTGACACGAGCCACTCCACCACGGGTCAAACCCGAGTAATATATTTGACTCGGTCACAGCTTACACATCCAGGCACGAGATACGGGCCTCTCCACCACGGGTACAACCCGAGTAATATATTTGACCCGGTCTTGGCTCACACATCCAAGCACGTGATACGGCCTCTCCACCACGGGTACAACCTGAGTAATATATTTGACCCGATCGCGGCTCAACATCCAAGGGGCTCTTCACCACGGGATTTTAAAACCCGAGTAATATATTTGACCCGCCAAAATGATGATCACGTCACACGAGCCTCTCCACCACAGGTACAACCCGAGTAATATATTTGACCCGGCCGTGAATCACCATGCACACACACATCAATAAGCCTACTCACATCATTCTTAGTCACGAGGAACTCAATATCATCACACAACCGTAGGCTATAAGGTAACACATACCCATACATACATACATACCTCCATACATACATACATATATATATCTATATATATATATATCATCCCATACGGGAACTAAGTAAATAGGTCTACTCATATTCAAGTACTACCAAGTCTACTAATATCCTCGAGTCTAGACCATTAATATTGTACGTAACCGTAAAGGATACAAGACCATAAACGAGTCTAAAATATCCTAAAGCATATAAAATAATTCAAACATAACTTTCAAAATGCACAATCACGAATGAGACCATGTAGTACCATTCAAATAGTTGTAACGGGTAAAATCGTATAAAATTGGATTTCGGTGTGTTTGCTAGCCCAAAACTTAAAAGAGTTAAAAAGGGGGCATCATGAACTCACCTGAAATCAATCGAACACCTGCAACGAGCTAGGAAATCCCTAAGTGCACAATCACAAGCAAGTGCCTGTAAATTATACACAACACGTTACTAAACTAGACCGCAAGAACACACTTGCCTAATGGGCCGCTCAAGCCCAACACTTTGGCCCAAGGCCCAACAACTTGGACCAAGGCCCAAAAACTTGGCCCAAGGCCCAACACTTG
Source organism: Bidens hawaiensis (assembly GCF_021521415.1). NCBI lineage: Eukaryota > Viridiplantae > Streptophyta > Magnoliopsida > Asterales > Asteraceae > Bidens > Bidens hawaiensis. The sequence continues at coordinate 170,840 of NW_027505121.1, forward strand.
GCCCAAGGCCCAATACTTTACCTCAGCCCCTAAAACCCTTCAACTAACCAAATCCACCCTACGATTATGGCCGGGGCTAACCATGAAGCACAACTCACCCGCCGGTAATCAAATCGAGTCGAATACACGCGTAATAAGTCTTAAAACCAATTGTCGAACGAATCAGCCCCAAATGGACTAAATTCCCATATTAACCTTTTCTTACATCATAATTATGTCACCCGAGTTGATAGGGTTGACGGTTCCTTTTTACAACTTTCAATTTAACATTTAAACGAAAATTCGCGCACCGCCGACTCGATTGACCAATCACCAACCAAAACGGCCCCGAGTATCAAAAATATAATTTTCCCACAGCCCTTGGACTCCCCTAGGGCCATGCAAACTGATTCGGTTGGTCATCCAACCGATTAACGCATCAAACTCAACAATTTACAATTCTACACCCGATAAACCCTAGTTTTCGAACTAAAATCGATTGACCGACCTAACCACCTCCATTGGCCATGAAATTTTATTATGTTGTAAGTGACATACCTAGGAAGTTGACGGAGCACAAACTTCAATTATAACAACCCCGAAAGATGTGAGAAAGGGCAGCCACCGGTTAAGCCTAAAACGAACTTATCGATCAATAACGAATATAACATGCAGATTTTAGCATGCAAAGATGTATTTTATTACATAGGAAAACCATGGAATTAAATTTTTACCAGGGTTGCATAAATATCTTAAGTTTATAAAAATATTTTTATTATATTTTTCTAGTGGACAAAAAAATCATAAAAATTCCTCCAACACAGAAAGGTATGTGCAGCTATTTCAGCGCGCAACAAAATGGTTTTATTTTTATAAAATTCATTACCAAACCAAATTAAACGATTCCAATTGGGTTTGATTCTTAACTCAAAATATTAAGTTCCAGAAGTGGAACCAACTAATTTGGACTTGTTGAAAAAGAGATATGATATCGGGAAGACAGACCAGAATCCGACATCCCTCATCAGCTTTGACACTCGATTTTATAAAATCATAAAAACCATTCAAATCTCGTCCAAAAATTACGTATTATACCTTTCTGGAAACTAGACTCAAAGTAGAACATCATGGAATCAAGAATCGATCAAAAACAGTGGATAAACATCGCGTTACAGACCCTACAATAAATGTATACGAATCTGTCAGCAAGCTGTTATCATCAAAACTCAATGTTACGACCAATAAACGCGTTAATATGATCAATTAAGGTGTAAAAGACATGGGAAATCATAAAACCGACCTTGAATTGAAGTTTTCACGGCTGAAACTTGGCTGGGCAGAAGAAAAACGAGCAGGGGGGGTCTTAGCTGCGATCGGCTGCTGGTAGGAGTTAGGGTTAGGGTTTGTTTTGTTTTATGATATAAAAACAAAAGTTACATCCAAATCCCTCCAAATTGAAGTGTAAGGCAAAATGGAAAGAAAGTTAAATGGTTTAACGTACCGAGATGACGCAAAGGCTTCCGAGAAACGTCGGATAAATCCCGAGAATTATACCTACTCTACAAGCTTTAATTCTTGAAACCGGAATTAACATGCGTTACAAGTCCACCCTCCTTACAATGGGATTCGTCCCCGAATCCCGTTGCAACAGGAACGGTTGTGGATGGAGACGAAACCTAATCATCTAATCGCACACGAGGACGATAAGAACAAAACCTTTACTAGCGCCTGAGTCAAACAGAAACGAAGCTTAAAGCTCAACAAGTAGTAAGGAAACCTAGAGTGATAGTATGCTACGCCTCAGCTAAACCATTACGCGTAAAGCGTTCGAGAGGATGGGAAACGAACGGGAGAATTTAAGGAACGAGAGGAACTTTAACGCTAATGACACGAGCATTAGCCACATCCTATCCCTACAAAGACAGAACCCTAACACGGTCAAGCACAGGTAGCGTTTAGAACATGGAAGGTAACGGGTAAACTGCTAATAACGTTGATCAAGTGTTATTAATCGTTTACTTTACCCGCCCATCCTAAGCGCCCCCTGCCCCTAACCATATTAGCATCCTATCTAACACTTAAGCAATTTATGCACATAATAAAAATTTAAAACTTATAAGAATGATTAAAAAAATTAAAATTACCTCTTGGCGTGCAGCTAGTCGCGGTTGGCATTTCTAATCCTTTCTTTACAGTTCGAGTCCAAGCATTCGAGAATGTTGGATCCCTCGAACCAGGGCTCTGATACCAACTTGTAAGACCCCGAATCCCGGGAATCCTACAGTTGGTAATCACATCCATAATTTCACAAAAATTTAAAACCCAACAATACTTTGTATTTAAAACCAGTTCAGAGTAAATAACAGCGGAAAATTTTAAGTATTAAAAATCCCAAAACACGGGTACAGGTGTCCAAAATCAATTGTAAATAAAAGATTCGTTTTATTTGAAATCCTTGACCAGAAATGCCTTCAACCTTCTGAGTAGTCTCTAGCACGTCCAAGCGGTAGCATCACTTCTTATCCTGAAAGTCAATCTAACATACACACAAAGTCAGCTTGAGCTGAGTGAGTTCAAGTTTTCATAAACAATAATTCATACTTGTTTTCAAAGTTATAGTTATAAACAATAGAGAGGATAAAATAAAGTAAATAATATAACTCACCAAGTACTACATTCATCGTCGAACACACGTACACGGGCCTCTCCACCACGAGTCAAGACTCGAGTAATATATTTGACCCGAACGCGGTAAGACCTAAGCATGTGACACGAGCCTCTCCACCACGGGTCAAACCCGAGTAATATATTTGACTCGCTCACAGCTTACACATCCAGGCACGAGATACGGGCCTCTCCACCACGGGTACAACCCGAGTAATATAAATGACCCGGTCTCGGCTCACACATCCAAGCACGTGATACGGGCCTCTCCACCACGGGTACAACCTGAGTAATATATTTGACCCGATCGCGGCTCAACATCCAACGAGCCTCTTCACCACGGGATTTTAAAACCCGAGTAATACATTTGACCCGCCAAAATGATGATCACGTCACACGGGCCTCTCCACCACGGGAACAACCCGAGTAATATATTTGACCCAGTCGTGAATCACCATGCACACACACATCAATAAGCCTACTCACATCATTCTTAGTCACGAGGAACTAAATATCATCACACAACCGTAGGCTATTAGGTAACACATACCCATACATACATACATACCTCCACACACACACACACACACACACACACATATATATATATATATCATCCCATACGGGAACTAAGTAAATAGGTCTACTCATATTCAAGTACTACCAAGTCTACTAACATCCTCGAGTCTAGACCATTAATAATGTACGTAACCTTAAAGGATACAAAACCATAAACGAGTATAAAATATCCTAAAGCATATAAAATAATTCAAATATAACTTTCAAAATGCACAATCACAAATGAGACCATGTAGTACCATTCAAATAGTTGTAACGGGTAAAATCGTATAAAATTGGATTTCGGTGTGTATGCTAGCCCAAAACTTAAAAGAGTTAAAAAGGGGGCATCAAGAACTCACCTGAAATCAATCGAACACCTGCAATGAGCTAGGAAATCCCTAAGTGCACAATCACAAGCAAGGGTCTGTAAATTATACACAACGCGTTACTAAACTAGACCGCAAGAACACACTTGCCTAATGGGCTGCTCAAGCCCAACACTTTGGCCCAAGGCCCAATACTTTACCTCAGCCTCTAAAACCCTTCAACTAACCAAATCCACCCTACGATTATGGCCGGGGCTAACCATGATGCACAACTCACCCGCCGGTAATCAAATCGAGTCGAATACGCGCGTAATAAATGTTAAAACCAATTGTCAAACGAATCAGCCCCAAATGGACTAAATTCCCGTCTTAACCTTTTCTTACATCATAATTATGTCACCCGAGTTGATAGGGTTGACGGTTCCTTTTTACAACTTTCAATTTAACATTAAAACGAAAATTCGCGCACCGCCGACTCGATTGACCAATCACCCGCCAAAAGAGCCCCGCGTATCAAAAATATAATTTTCCCACTGCCCTTCGACTCCCCTAGGGCCATGAAAACTGATTCGGTTGGTCATCCAACCGATTAACGCATCAAACTCAACAATTTACAATTCTACACCCGATAAACCCTAGTTTTCGAACTAAAATCGATTGACTGACCTAACCACCTCCATTGGCCATGAAATTTTAGTATGTTGTAAGTGACATACCTAGGAAGTTGACGGAGCACGAAATTCAATTATAACAGCTCCGAAAGATGCGAGAAAGGGCAGCCACCGGTTAAGCCTAAAACGAACTTATCGATCAATAACGAATATAACATGCAGATTTTAGCATGCAAAGATGTATTTTATTACATAGGAAAACCATGGAATTAAATTTTTACCAGGGTTGCATAAATATCTTAAGTTTATAAAAATATTTTTATTATATTTTTCTAGTGGACACAAAAATCCTAAAAATTCCTCCAACACAGAAAGGTATGTGCACCTATTTCAGCGCGCAACAAAATGGTTTTATTTTTATAAAATTCATTACCAAACCAAATTAAACGATTCCAATTGGGTTTGATTCTTAACTCAAAATATTAAGTTCCAGAAGTGGAAACAACTAATTTGGACTTGTTGAAAAAGAGTTATGATGTTGGGAAGACCGACCAGAATCCGACATCCCGCATCAGCTTTGACACTCGATTTTATAAAATCATAAAAACCATTCAAATCTCGTCCAAAAATTACGTATTATACCTCTTTGGAAACTAGACTCAAAGTAGAACATCATGGAATCAAGAATCGATCAAAAACAGTGGATTAACATTGCGTTATAGACCCTACAATAAATGTATACGAATCTGTCAGCAAGCTGTTATCATCAAAACTCAATCTTAATGACCAATAAACGCGTTAATATGATCAATTAAGGTGTAAAAGACATGGGGAATCATAAAACCGACCTTGAATTGAAGTTTTCACGGCTGAAACTTGGCTGGGCAGAAGAAAAACGAGCAGGGGGGGTCTTAGCTGCGATCGGCTGCTGGTAGGAGTTAGGGTTAGGGTTTGTTTTGTTTTATGATATAAAAACAAAAGTTACATCCAAGTCCCTCCAAATTGAAGTGTAAGGCAAAATGGAAGGAAAGTTAAATGGTTTAACGTACCGAGATGACGCAAAGGCTTCTGAGAAACGTCGGATAAATCCCTAGAATTATACATACTCTACAAGCTTTAATTCTTGAAACCGGAATTAACGGGCGTTACATTCAATAATGGCTAAAATGTTGGAAGCGTTGGTAGCAATGTTCAAAGTCGGTGTTATTGCGTTATTGTTGGCCAACGGATGAAAATTTGAATTATTTAATTCCAAATTTTCATTTGTTAAAGATAGTAAATTAAGCAAAATTAAATTATTTTAGAAAACCTTAGCATCACCTGTTTGTTCTTTTTTATAAATATCTTACAAGATCAATAAGAGTTCACTTTTTATTTAATATTGTTAATGTATAGTCCCGTCATTCTTTAACTAGCATATATCAAACAAACATTGATAAAATCGACTTTGTTAACTAGGGAAGGTATTCATTTATCAAAACAAATATAGAGGTAGTGATATTTGAGCGATAGCTTAGATTAACTGTTTATATATGTATTTGCCTTTTCATTTTGGTTTTGAATTGGTTAATTTCACATGCGGATAGTATTAGATATGGTGCCATTTTCCTCGCAATGTCTATTTTGCACCCACATCTATTTTTGCACCGGCGATGGGCATATTTGCATTTTGCTAATTTCAAGTTATTTGATAGTTTGTTTTTACCAATGTGATTTAAACATAATTGATGTTGTTAAGTTAAGATTTTTTGTACCCAATCCAGTGTATCACACGGGTTTATAACCTAGTAACGCTAATATTATAGATATATTGTATTGCAACGACAAAAAAAAGGACGCTGATTAAAATAACTTGAAATACTGGAAAAAAAAAACTATAACATGATATGATGTATATTATTCTTATTGCAACTTCATATTGCAAAGTAGGAATGAAATCGGTATAGTACCTGTAACATTCGTTATTTTTCAAACCCGAAAACCCGACCCATTTCGAATTTTCGGTTTTTGTTTATAAATCTCAAGTTCGATTCACGTATTTTTACGTGTCATTCGTTATTCTATTTGAGTGGTATTCGTAATCGTTAAACCGACCTATTTTGTCGATTCGTTATATTCCTGGTTAACATTCATCTATAATATAATTTACACACGAATTTACGTTTATTGTACGTTAATTTCTTATTCATTTTGTTGTAATAATGAATCTACGAGATTGAAAGTCCAATGTTAACGAGCCGCAATAGTAAATTTCTCGTTACGTTTATTAGCGCGTCCTAAAGTACAGGAATTTAACTCGTAAATTATATTTTAATTATTGATCTTAAAACATTTCAAAGTACAAGGTTTATATTGTAATTATAATTTAATTTCTATTCTTAAAACATCTTAAAAACTTGAAGGGCCTAAAGTGTAATATATTAATATATTATAATATATAAATCAATCTAATTTCAGCCATCATCTCCTTGGCTGCCCGTTTTTCCGTCATGCTATTTCCGGCGACTAGAAATTATTCTGGCAAGCCATATTTAAGCCGTGAAAGTCGCGATTTGACCCATTTGATTCTTGTAACGACTTTAGACCATGTTATTAATCTATTTAATATTCTAATTATATTATAACATCCTATAATAATCATATTAATCCGCGACTGCCATTATATTCGCCGAAAAATTGACGAAAATCATTTAACGAGCATACGTTTCAATTGACAATATAAATAAGACCTCCTTATCAAACTAAACTCGTTCATAATCTCCAAACTCATTAGCATACTCCCTATATCACCAAATTAATTCGTCAAAGCTCGTTTTCCGGCCATCGTAGTTCACCATCATTTCAGCATGGTTACGGGTAATTATTATATGCTTTTCAATATCTTTTAACCATCTATTAAAACCCCCCAACTCAATTTAAGCAAACATGGAACCAATAAACGAATTAAAATCTAGGGTTTGTTAATGGAGAAGATGAAGAAGCATATGTGTATATATATATTTATTCTCGTTATGTTAACCAATATCTAGTTGGTCTAGTGGTTGAGTCTATGCATTGCGGTCATAAAGACCCAGGTTCAAACCTTAGTCACTGCATGTCTTTGTTATTTTCTTTTAAAACCATTTATACTAATTACTAGATTTTATCCCCCGTATTACGGGGGTTATTTACATTATTCGTTTTTAATATATATATATAGATTTTAATTTTATTTATTGTAAGAAAGTTAATAATTAACATACTTGAGGTTTGATGATAAAATGGTTTCACAAATAAATGATATGTAATAATCCGGTTTAAAAGCTATCTGGGTTTGGTGATACGCATTACCCGTTTATTTTCTTTATTATAAAATTGTTTCTTAAATATAAATAATATCATTTTATAAATAAAATAGGATATTAATTTTTAGTATATCCCTATTTTATAGGATTTTTATATCAAATATTTGTTTAGATTAATTTTTAATATAATGAGATGTTACACCCCGTTTAAGAGCTATCTGAGTTTGGTGAGACCTTTACTCGTGAATTCGGGTCAAATGCGTGAGAAGCCTTCATTTACAAATAAGGCAATCTGATGGCTTGAGAGAATGGTTGTTTTACATTTTTCGTTTTTTAATATTTATTTTTTGGATTTCAATTTTCTTTGTTGTAAGAAATTTAATAATATACTTAAGGTATGATGATGAAGGGGTTTCATAAATAAATGATATGTTATAACTCGTTTAAAAGCTATATGGATTTGTGACCCATGACCCGCTTATGTTTTTTACTATAAAATTGTTTATTAATTATAAATAATCTCTCTTTCTTTTTAAATTGGATATTAATTTTTAATATATCCCTATTTTATAGGATTTTCATATCAAATATTTGGTAAGATTAATTTTTAATTTAATGAGATGTTATAACCCGTTTAAGAGCTATTAGGTTTTGGTAAGACTCATACCCATGAATTTGGGTTAAATCAATGAGAGGTCTTCATTTAAAATTCAAACAATCTTGTGCCTTCCATAAAAAGGGGGAGCAACCACATCGCGACACGTAGGATTTTAGGGTTTTCATTTATATATATTATAGATTATAAACCATATATATATTTATAAACCATTGTTAAATCAAATAAAATTATTTTTAATCACTTAAAATCAATGATAAATTTATACCTATCATTTTCACCTAAAAATCAAATTTTCAAAACCCGTCAACTTCATTTTAAACCCGTTTAACATTTATATATTTATATATCGTTCATTAAACTTTATAATTCGTTAGCACGTTCGTTTTCAAAATAAAGTATACCGTTAACACCAAAACTTCGTGAACGTTATAATATTTAAACTTAGTATTAATCTTGTCGTTAAGATATTATTAAAATATTAATAAATCATTAACCCGTTAATATAAATTCGTTAATTTTTTTTTGTTAAGCTTTAAATCATTTTCTTAATTCGTTAACTTATATTTCGTCAACCGTAACCCATTAATTTTAAAATTGTTAGCTTATCATTCGTTAACCATAATTCGTTTGTTAGTTAATCTCAAAATCGTTAACATGAAAACTCGTTATCTTTTAATTCAATAGCTTAGTTATAATATTAAAATAATCTTAAAATCATTAAAATTCCATTAAAAGTTTAAATATAATATTATAATATGAGAAACCATAAAATGCTAATAAAATATATTAAAATGATGCTTAACACCTAAAGCCAAATATATATAACCTTTTTAATCCCGTTAGTTTGTACTTAAATATTTGTATCTATTTTATTTATAGTTCGAGGAGTTCAATTGTTTCGGATTCTTTAACGTACTTTCGGTTGCTTCGGTATCGTTAAATGTGCTTTCGCTTTTTATTTCAAGTTGATCTTCAATTTCGAGGTGAGTTTCTCACAACCCCTTTTTTAAACGTTTCATATTTTGGGGTAGCATATGTATCTTATTACAAATTCAATGCATTACGATTTCGCTTACAAACTACAATTCACTATATGGACTTGTGTGTTACTTGATTACTTGCTCGAATTTACTTACACGTGGTAGCCTCAATAAGTATGATCATAAGCCCCCCTTTGCACTCAGGTCCATTTGTATCGAGTGAAAAAGGGCCTCATTAACCGAGTACGTTGGTTGTTACCAACTGCAAAGGACCTTACTTGCGCGATTATCCGAGTACGTTGGTTGATACCGACTGAAAAGGACTTTACTTGCTCGTTTATCACTTGTCCATGAATTGTATGATTTTTACGTATTATATCAAACTGTGGGAACCTCACCAGCTATGTTCATAGCTGACTTTATTTTATACATATGTTACAGGTGTAAACATACGAGGATTAAAGTTAGAAGACACATAGCATGCATATAAGATATTTAAAGAACAACTTATCATTTGTTTATTTCTTTGTTACAACTTTTATTATTTGATAAACTTGTGTTACATGAAAATTTAAATGAAATAATGTTATTATGGTAACCTAATAGTGTCACGTATGTTTGAGCAATCAGTACGTCACACGCAGGCGTTTCCGCTTTAGCCTGGGTGTTACAGATTGGTATCAGAGCCATGGCTATAAGATTGGACATTAGATGTGGTGTTCTAGGTAGCTATAGCTTATTTGTTAAATGTCTAGGTTGCATGATAGAATTATGTGAGCCTCTACTTGATTGTTTAAACGCATTTACTATTACCTCATTGTTGTACTGCTGATTTCATTAACGACTCATGAACACAAGTACACACACACAAGTCCAAGGCTTAGGCCTAAAACAAGTTTTCTCAAAAGCAATTTCAAGCAAATTTTTGAATTCGGTGTTCGGATATTTCATCTTCTTAAAGACCTTGTCCCTTTTGTGATAAGGATATGGTTGCACTCCTTAGGATGTTACACAAGTCATGGTGGTTCATGCGACGTGTGACTCCGACCCTCAATGTTTTACAACGGGTTTTAACTGAAAGTCTGTCAAGTCGTGGTGATACATGAATACCTAAGTTTCGGTTCGATTTGATTACGCATTTTTATTTTTTTGGAACATACAAACTATAATGATTCATACAACGTGTGATTCCAAAGACTCAATTGTTTATATTGCGGTTTTAAAAGTCATTGGGTTATGTGAATAGTTAAATTTTAATTCGTTTTCTTTATTTATATATGTTCATTTACTGTTTTGAAAATTCGAAAAGTCATAGTGGTACATGAATAGTCGATTTTCTGTTCGTTTTCTTTATTTGTAAATACTCATTACTTCATACATTTTGAATTGAAGGCATGAAAAGTCATGATGATACATGAATTGTCGATTTTCAATTCGTTTTCTTTATTCAATTTAATTATTATTATGGTTTTAATTGAAAAGTCGAAAATTTATGGTGGTACATAAACACTCGATTTTCAATTTGATTTCAATACTTATATTAAGTTGTATTAAATTTTATTTCAAAATTCAATTATTTTCATATGTTTATTCAAAGATTTATGAAATTTTTATTAAATTTATGAGCATTTAAACTTCGATTTCAAATCTTGTTTCATACGATTTTATTCTTTTCATGATTCATAAAGATTGATTCCGATTTTAGGAATCTCTCATGTAAAGTTTCCTTTGGTTGTTAATACGAATTTCATATTTAAGTTCTGTGTCACGTGAATTCTTCACGCTTCATAGCATGTCTTCTCGTTTTCCTCGACATTGCCCTCAAAACTCAACCAAAAATAAAAATAAAAAATAAAAAACCCAAATCATCAAGCAAACCATCATGATTCTGATTGCAATAACCCAAGGTTCATCACTAACCACAAAAATGCATTCAAAACCCAAAGCTGACTGAATCAATCCAAACCCAACAAAACTTTTGGATACTTTAACTTAGCCCAACAAGAATACTCACATGGGAACCCCCTTTGTGTAATCCCCCGTGCCACTACCGCGACGTCAAAATACTCTAAGCTGTGATAATTTCGGCCATCTCATCAAACCTTTCCACGTGACTATACATACTCAACACTACACAACTATTCCCACGACCGGTTACCTAACCATTTATCCCAACCATATGCCTTACCATATGCTCCTGTTTCAAGCTTATTATCGTTGGAGTACCTCGGGACACCCGCAAGACGCTAAAAAAAATAAAACCTGACTCATTTCTGCTATGCGATAACTTACGGTGTTCCCCGTCGTCTTAAAAGTTTATTCTTTTGGCATCAATGCTTTATCTTTACAAAGTCATCCACCATGCTTAATTTTTTTTAATAAATAAAATTGCTATGCATATCTTTCCACATTTATTTCTCTTATAAACACCTTTTACGTAAAAATTTTAAATCTCGATTATTTTAAATAGTCATGTGAGAGCTTAAACTGATCTAGATCTTGTGATTACAACGATGCATTCGTTATCTAGGTATACGATTATGCTGAGATACGTTAGTGTGTGTAGTGTGTGTGTTGAGAGAGTATTTGGACCGAGTAACGAGAGAGAATCAAGGATAAATCAGAACTGTTACATTAATGATAATTTACAGGGTATATATAGGGAATGGCTACATTCGTTAAGTTAACACTTAACGAGTGTGTCATTCGTTACATTAACATATACGAATGAATACTTCATTCGTTAGTACACTTAATCCATAACGAAAAGCCCTCATTCGTTATCTCATTCGTTAATCAAGGTTAATGAATGAGATTACATTTAATACGAATGTGTTACATTCGTTACAAGGTAACGAATGTAACTTACATTAGAGCGAATGGCATGTTTTACCTTATTTACATTATAACCCCTATACTTTTAACCTATTACATTAAAGTCCTGATAAAGATCGAGACGTATAAAACATGTATCAACAAACTCCCCCTCGTCTCGAGCTCTTTATCTTTCATCGCAGGAACATCTTGGTCTTCTAGTCAACACAACTGTGAATCTTGTATGCGTAACAGACTCGAACGACTTTCTGAAACTGCATAGCAAGCTCGTAGTCGCATACGTTAGCAAACCTGATCTGACTTGTAAATAACGCATCATAGTCAGACTTAGATAAGTTAACCAGCCACATCGGATCAATCATACGTATCGTCTTCGTGTTTGAACCATGGCCGAATACAATAACCGCTTCATCTGTATGATTGTCGTAGTACCAATAATTAAACGAGGTGAATAGACTCTGAGGAAATGTCTTCATTGGAGCCCTCTTCATTGTCTTTGGTGGCTTCACTTGCAATATCATCTTTCTCCAGCCAGCATGTGTATCAATCTCATCAATGTACTTATGAGTAGGCACCTGTGGCTTGAAGAACTTGAAACCAAAACGTGTTTCATGAAATAATTGCTTATAGAACAACCCAGCCCACTGATCGTTCCCACGATTTACGAACAGTCTGTTTGCTAGTGTTCTCACATCCCATCTGGGCATAGATAATATATCGTGTAGACATTTAAAATAATGAATACCATGCTCCTACTTAAAGATATATACCTTAAGTTCTGAATCAAACTGCCATGCCACCAAATCACCTCTTACATCTTTTGCTGGCTTGTACTTCTTCATTTGGTATGCTGATGCTCGAGCCTTTTCCACTTTGACTTCCACTCATTCATGATAACGAAAGGTCTCGATCATCTTATTCATCTTCATAACATTATGCTCAAACATACCATCCAAAGCACGTTTACGCTTTTTCTCAGTAGCAGAGACGTGACTTGTTTCAGCAGCTTTATATTTTTCTTTTTCTTCTTGTAATCGACGTTCTGCTGCATCAAAATGCTCAGTAGTGAAAAACGGAATACCTGAGTCGTTGTTATTGGTGTAGAACTCAGGATACTCGTCAGCAGTTACGTCTTCAACCTCTATCTCATCAAAATCAGGCACATTCCCGTGTACTTTCCTCTATTTCAACATCCACGTCCACACTCTTTCCCAACACATCCACCTCTTCTTCATTTAGATCCAGAAGCAAGGCAATTTGTTCTTTTGTTAATGAATGATCAACAAATTCACCTTCTTCGATTTCGTCCTCATTCACCATACTATACACTATTCCTTTTATTCCCACAAATAAAATCATGTTTGCTGGAATAACGTCAATCGGCTTAGCTCTCGTGTAATCCTTGTATGGCACAATCTGCAACTGACTATCTCCAGATCCACCACCAGCACTCGTATCAGTCTTATTACCTGCCGACGGTGTAGAACTACCACCCGATTTCTGATCTACCCAACCACCTGTACCATCTTGATCATCTTCATCGTTCTTTAATTTCTTCAACTCATCGTCTTTACACGTCAACTGAAAAATGATCTCATTCTGTTTATCCAATCTCTCCCCCTGAGCAGCAACAAGGGCTCTAAGTTCCTTGTTTTCACGTTAAGTGAACTGAATATGTCGCAACAAATTTCTTTGTGATAGCTCATGGGCCGCTCTATTAGCTTGCATTTGAGTCTGTTGAAGGTGCAACAGATTCATCATATGAAACCATTGAGTCTGAAGATTCAAGCTGAAAAAATTAGGATGAACTGGTTGCAACGGACCCTAAGGACGAGTAAATGTCATAAAAGAATGCTTAGGTCTCGACAACTGTGTAGGAATGGCAGGAGTAGTAGGCTGCAGTGTAGGCATACGTGCCAAAACGGTCTGAAGAATGTCACCAAATACAGGATCTGGTCGTGCAGTAATAATCAAGGTCATAGATGGAGGTACCGGAGATACTGGCATATGTACCGGAGTAGGTGACCTTGGAATCTGTGGAGGCATAGGAGATGTGGGAATAGGATCTAAAATAGATACAGGAGGAGTAGAACGAACAAATGGTTGACTCGAAATCTCAATTCCTGAACCTCTTCTAACCCTTTGCTTCTTGGCTTTCTCACTCTTCTCCACCAACGGTTCTTTCCCTTTATGTTTACGCTTCTGCTCATAACTTAAAGCAGCTTGTGGTCCTAGACCACCATCACCACCATCATCATCATTTCCACCATCACCACGTTCACGTTCGGAATCGGAGTCGTCATGAGCCCAACGATCATTAGGTGGTGCAACATAATCAATATTCACTAAATAACCAATCAATCGTTTAAACTTTGGTCGATCAGCCAGACTCTGACCTCTATAAGACCTCAAACATCTCATTGTTTCTTCATTCATGTGCTCAAGTCTCATAACATCATCTTGATCTTTATCCAAATCTGGCACCAAATCATTGATTATCATCTGTAGAAATCTTGGATACATTAGAAACTTATGTCGGCTTGTAATGTTCTCTTTCAGATGATAATAAACCAATTCCGAGAAATTGAATGGTTTATTCAATACGAGAGCAACAAAAGCAGACTGCAGCATCACTCGGCATTCATCAAAACCGCCTTTACGTCCGTCGAGGCAATGAATCAATACATGAAGCAAATACTTGTATTGTTCACATAAGTTTGCTTTGTTATACATTGACTTTCCCAGATCACCATTATACTTTACACGTCCAAACAATCCACGTATCAACTCTCTATCAAACTCGCACCTGTCATCAATCGTATCACGAAATCCCAACGAATCTCGGATTACCCCAACATCAATCACTAGTTGTTTATTCTGAATCATTGCCTCAATTTGATTTTTTGTCTCATTAATATAGCAGTATTCCAGAATTCTTTGATTATCGTCTGATAAACCACCGTACGAGTCGAAATAACCTTGTAAATTCTTGAGTGTGTCAGAAAGCTAATCATGCCCCCGAATATCGAAGAGTCTTCAAAATTCGGCTCAAGATAGGCATAGATATTGTGGCTTTTGTTCCAAGATAGCATCACAGGAGCTTGTTCAGGTTCAGCTTGAGCAGGGTTAGCCTCCGGGTTTTGCTCGGGAGCTGGATTCTGAACGTTTTCATCAACCATTACTGTTAAAATCAATATAAACATTAGTATAATATTCAAAAATTATATTCTGAATACCGAATGGTTATTTCATTCGTTAGTTGACTTAAGACGAATAAGACGTTCGTTATACATTAAAAGGTGACATTTGTTACCCGTAACGAATCAACCTTATTCGTTAACATTTGTTATACGAATCAGAGATTGTATCTATAACAAATCAACATGATTCATCATAATTCATTCGTTAACAAGTTATTTGATCATTCATTAACAAATTTTAACGAATATCACAAACATTCGTTAACATATAACGAGTCTTTCCTGATAACACTTTGACAATTAAAAGTCCAATTAGAAATTTAATTTTGACTTCAAACAAGTCAAAGACGAAAGAAGGACATCGACTAATCATCTAATCTAATAACCTACATATGACATTTATCAATTCATCTTATCTAAGACAATCGATAGCCATTTTCAAACATTAATATGCATTGTTTGCTTGATAATCGATTCGATTATACTGAACCATCGCTGACAACTATTTAATAAACATGCATATCTTAATCAATCAGTTAATCCAAGATCATCCGATGGAAAAACTCTACAACTTAGATCATCATTATCGGCAATACCTGTATAACAAGGAAATCTTAGTCGATTGAGCAGATAATCAAGTATAGATTTTTAGAAAAATTTGGCAAGATTTTTCTTAGAAGAAGAAGGAATAAGAACAAGCGAATGAGATCTCATTCGTCTGACCTTGGGATTATAAACCCTCAGACTTCACACACACCCTGAGGTCAATCGTTCAAATTTTGAATTAACAAATGGCCTCATTCGTTAACTTATGATCCTTATTCGTCAAGATTTTAAACGAATAGAATTCACATTCGTTAAACTTTAACGAATATACTTTATTCGTTAACTTTTCTAACGAATAAGAGTGTCATTCGTTAAACTCTTAACAAATGATACATTAAATCCATTCCATTCGTTAAAGGTTACTCGAATGCCTTCCATTCGTTATGCACAACGGAAGCAAATGAAGATATAACGAACAAGAAACTTATTCGTTATATTTTAAATAACGAATGGCTTTACATTCGTTAAACCATTTAACGAATCACCAAATATCCTTAGCAAATGAGACAAAAATCTCATTAAGGAATTAAATAATATTAAAATCCAAATAGGGTTTTAATCAAATAATAAAATAATCAATCAAATCCAATTAGGGTTTTGATTTTATACATTAATATACCCGATCAACCACGGATCGGTAATATTTAACATAAGCGGATTTTACGTTAAATCACAACTGATACCAGTTGTAAATACATTAAGCACGATTAACTTAAAACTTTTTGGGGATCAAATACTTCTTTTTCTTTTGATGTATTCGCTAGCTTGTTAAATCGCAACTAAAATAGAATTGAAAAAGAAAGAAAAATCTTTTTGGATTTTAGAAAATTTCAATTAACAACTAACTAACAACAGAAAACAACTATACTATGAAAGCAGTACATATTTTTTGTGAGTTGAGCAAGGAATCATATTGACGAAAATGTCACTAAGTAACACTTCAATTTTGATGATTACTATACACATAACCCAGCGATGATTACAGATATAATTATCCTCTTAAACGTTTCACAGACTTGTCGGAAACTTTACGATATGCTTTAATTTGGTTCAATTAGGCACAAAAACATATGTGGACCCCATCAATCAGATATAACATTTCTATCTCTTATACAGTGATTTTCACATGAACGTTTTTCTTTGATTTTCTAAATTTTGATTAATTGTGATTCATACAAAAATAATTAAAGAAAAATAAAGCAGAACGTCAAAATTTTTCCTTAAGATCGGTATTACTACACGCAGATAAGGTTCCATTTCAACGAAACAAAATAAAAAGATAAAAATAAGTTGAAGTTGTTCAGGCCTTAACCCCAGCTCGATACATGACTTTCACACATTTTTGCTTATAGTATACGCGGAGAAGGTCCAAGGCTTCTACGAAACACCAAGAAAAGAAAGCAGAATACTCAAATATTAACCCTCAGGTCGGATAATCTTATCGCGCAGGAGAGGATCCAATATTTGAATAAAAATAAAGAAAAAATGAAGTTGAATTTCTTTTGCAAAATAAAATAAAAACAAAGCAGAATTTTCTTCAAAAATGAAAGCATGCACACACAGTAATCATTTTAATTTTTGATTTTTCTTTAAATCAGATATAGTATCAATCTTTCAAGATGTAATTCCACTAGGTTTGGCATTCATTATCTTTATATTTTATCAGTTCCTATATAGTCTGTCAAGCCTATCTTTGCATATCATATTGCTGGCCTTACGGTAATTTTTAATCTAATTTATTCATGTACTAGATCAATCCCGTCAATGTACTATCATTTTCCCTTTTTGCTTCAAAACTCATTTTTTAGGAGCATTTTTCAATGTTTTTGAACTTTTTCAATATTTGAATGTTTTTAGAGTTTTTAAATTTCTCTGTACAAACTAAAAACACAATTTTCTCCCCCTAAAAACAACAAAAAAAATTGAAATAAAACAAGAAAGAAAATGATATAACCAAGCTTTTGAGTATCATTTAAAGTTTTTAAACCATTTATACCCAGCAGATATTGAAAACGTGTTTTGTCAAACGCTTTGGTATAAAGGTCAGCCTTTTGAAAATCTATGTGAATTTTATCAATTGATATTAATTTCTTTTCAAAACAATCACGTATGAAATGATACCGGATTTCAATGTGTTTGGTTTTCGAATGGTGAACCATATATTTGGTGATTGAAATTGCAGTAGAATTATCAATATAAATGGGAGTAGTAAGAAACTTCAAACCGTAATCCCGCAAGTGTTGCTTGATCCAGAGAACCTGTGAGCAGCAACTCAAGGCTGCCCACATACTTCGCTTCGGCTATTGAAGTTGAGACCGTTGTCTGCTTCTTACACTTCCAGGAAACAAGCCGGTTTCCTAAAAATTGACATCCCGTTGTTGTCGACTTGAAGTAGATTTTGCATCCTCCATAATCCGAATCAGTGAAAGCGGTGAGATCGAACTTATCGTCTTTGGGGTACCTTAACCCGATGTCTGGATTTCCACTCAGATAATGTAAGATGCGCTTTACTGACGCCAGGTGAGTCACTTAGGGACTCGATTGGTACCTAGCACACAAACAAACAGCAAACATAGTATCAGGTCGCGATGCAGTTAAATACATGAGAGATCTGATCATAGCTCGTAAGGTTGGATCTACGGTATCCTCCAATTCATCCGGTGATAAATTGTGACCCACGGGAAGAGGTGTCGAAGGAATTTTGCCGTCGGATATCTTGAATCAGCTCAAGACATCGTTCACATATTTGGTCTGATGGATAAATATCCCAGAATCAGACCGGTGAATTTGCAATCTAAGAAAAAGTTCATCTCCCCCATCGAGCTCATCTCGAATTTGGTTTGCATCGTCTTTTCAAAATCTTTACACAAGCTATCGTTTGTCGAACCATAAATTATGTCGTCCACATAGATTTGGACGAGGAGCAAATCATCACCCTCGTTCTTATAAAATAAAGTACAATCCACAGTCTCTCTCGTGAAACCACTTTCAATCAGATGGTCAGCCAACATGCTATACCAGGCTCTCAGGGCCTGGTGTAAACCATAAAGATCCTTGTTTAATCGGTAAGCACGCTCAGGAAAATCTGGATCCTCGAAACCGGGAGACTGCTTCACATATACTTCCTCATGAATAGCTTCGTTCAAGAACGCCGATTTCACGTCCATTTGATAAACCTTAAAATTTTTATAAGCTGTATAGGCAAGAAAGATACGTATAGCTTCCAGTCATGCAACCGGAGCATATACTTTGGTGTAATCTATGCCCTCTTGTTGATTGTAACCAAGAACGACCAATCGTGCCTTGTTCCTCACGATTACCCCCCGATCGTCCTTCTTGCACTTAAAAACCCATTTAGTTGGAATCACCTTTTTCACGCGATCGGGTTTATCAATTAAGTCCCATACACCCAGTCGAATAAACTGTTGCAGCTCCTCCTGCATAGCTTCAACCCAAGACGGATCCTTGAGTGCCATTGCGACACTTATCGGTTCTATCTGTGATAGGAAGCAGGTGTATTGTGCAATACTAAGGATACCCGAAGAGTGCAAATCCGCATAAGCACAAACAATCGAATCCTCAGTAGGAGATAAATTACACTCAACTTGTTCGTCACATATTTTAGATAATTGGTGTCGTGTACGGACCCCGTCGTGTACATTACCAATTATCTGTTCCTACGGATGATTAGAATGAATCCTTAAGGAAGGATTGGCAGGTACAGATACGTTATCACCCAGATTGGTGATATTTTCCTCAGCCATGTCTAATGAGACAGTTGGAGAATCATCATCAATTAGAATAGGCTCATTAGTGTCTAGAGCTTCCTCTAATGATCCTGACGATGAATCAACAAAATCAGCTTCATCAGAAGACTCAGAAACATTATTCGATGTCTCTGATACATTAGGAGAGTCATTCACATCAGCATACGAAGAACTAGGAATTGGAAGACATTATTCCTCCAAATAAGATCGAATAAAATCTTCAGGTATGTCTTCAATGGCATAAGTGAACGAATTAAATAAACTGTTGTAATCGAACATCCAATCGTGACCCTTGCCTGTAGGTGGAATGGTATAACTTTGACAATCCACATGGTACCACTCTTCCACACAACCTGAAGAGATATTGAAGATTCGCTTCTTCGGAGAATTGTATCCCAAGAAATACCCTTCAAAGGCTTTTTCATCAAACTTGTCAGCCTATCTCTTCAAAACAGTACATGGACACCCGAACGGTTGCAAATACTTTAAGTTCGGTTTATGATTGTTCAGAAGCTCGTAACTCGTCTTCTTGAGCTTCTTTACTGTTAGTACACAATTTAGAGTATAACACGCTGTGTTCACAGCTTCGTTCCAGAACTGAACGGGTAGCTTTGAATCAGCAAGCATCGTTCTTGCAGCTTCAATCAGTATACGATTCTTTCTTTCAGATACACCATTCTGTTGAGGAACATAAGGTGCACTGAATTCCCGATGAATTCCTTTTTGTATACAGAAGAAATCCAATACATTATTCCTAAATTCAGTTCCGTTGTCACTACGAATTCGTTTCACTTTTAGTTTGTAAAGTGATTCAATTTTTGTAATCAGATTCTGAATTAAGATAGGTGTCTGATCTTTCGATCCCATAAATAACACCCATGAGTAGCGTGAGAAATCATCAGTCACGACCAAGCAATAAAAATCACCCGCGATGCTAGCACGATTGTAACGCCCGTAAATTTCGTTAATCGGCTCGATCGTTTATAAATGTTTGTCAAAAAGCCGGGGTTTCGTCTTTCTAAATTAGAGACTTGTAATACGTTTTAAAAAGTCCGTTTGTCCATCCTTTTTCCCAAAACATCCCCTCTTACGACTTAAAGTATTATATTAGTATGTAGCACCCGACATTTTTGTTTATCGGCATGCACATTGTAGAGTTTGTATATTTATCGGGTTTGAACCGGTTTACTTCGGGGACCTCCTTGTCATACCCGTAAGTTGAATTAATTGACTTTCCACCCAAGTTGCTACACACTTCATACTGGAGGGACTAGAGTGTAATTTATTTTATATCATAATATTAAAAAAGAAAAACCCTAACCCTAACTCTATGCGCAGCCGATCGGCCTCAAGACCCCCCCTGCTCGTTTTTTCTTCTGCCCAGCCAAGTTTCAGCCGTGAAAACTTCAATTCAAGGTCGTTTTATGATTCCCCATGTCTTTTACACCTTAATTGATCATATTAACGCGCTTATTGGTCGTTAAGATTGAGTTTTGATGATAATAGTTTGCTGACAGATTCATATATGTTTATTGTAGGGTCTGTAACGTGATGATAATCCATTGCTTTTTATCGATTCTTGATTCCATGATGTTCTACTTTGAGTCTAGTTTCCAGAAAGGTATAATACGTAATTTTTGGACGAGATTTGAATGGTTTTTATGAATTTATAAAATCGAGTGTCAAAGCTGATGCGGGATGACGGATTCTGGTCTGTCTACCCGACGTCATAACCTTTTTTCGACAGGTCCAAATTGGTTGGTTACACTTCTTGAAGTTATTATTTTGAGTTAGGAACCAAACCCAATTGGAATCGTTTAAATTGGTTCGGTAATGAATTTTATAAAAATAAAACCATTTTGTTGTGCACTGAAATAGCTGCACGTACCTTGCTGTGTTGGAGGAATTTTTATAATTTTTGTGTCCAATAGAAAAATATAATAAAAATATTTTTATAAACCTAAGACATTTATTAAAGTTTGGTAAAAATTTAATAATTTATTTCAAAGGTTATCCTATGTAATTAAATGTATCTTCGCATACTAAAATCTTCACGTTTTACTCGTTATTAATCGATAAGTTTGTTTTAGGCTTAACCAGTGGATTTGGTTAGTTGAAAGGTTTTAGGTGATGAGGTAAAGTAATTGGGTATGGGTTGGGCCTTGGGCCAAGTTGTTGGGCCTTGGGCCAAGTGTTGGGCCTTGGGCCAAAGTGTTGGGCTTGAACGGCCCATTAGGCAAGAGTGTTCTTACGGTCTAGTTTAGTAACGCGTTGTGTATAATTTACAGGCCCTTGCTTGTGATTGTGCACTTAGGGATTTCCTAGCTCGTTGCATGTGTTCGATTGATTCAGGTGAGTTCATGATGCCCTTTTTACTCTTTTACGTTTTGGGCTAGCATGCACACCGAAGTCCAATTTTATACGATTTTACCCGTTACAACTATTTGAATGGTACTACTTGGTCTCACTCGTGATTATGCATTTGGAAAGTTATATTTGAATTATTTTATATGCTTTAGGATATTTTAGACTCGTTTATGGCCTTGTATCCTTTGAAGTTACATACATTATTAATGGTCTAGACTCAAGGATGTTAACAGACTTTGTAGTAAGTGAATAGGAGTAGACCTATTTACTTAGTTCCCGTATGGGATGATATATATATATATAGATATATATATATATGTATGTATGGAGGTATGTGTGTATGTATGGGTATGTGCCACCTTATAGCCTACGGTTGTGTGATGATATTTAGTTCCTCGTGACTAAGAATGATGTGAGCAGGCTTATTGATGTGTGTGTGCATGGTGATTCACGGCCAGGTCAGATATATTACTCGGGTTGTACCCGTGGTGGAGAGGCCCGTATGATGTGATCATCCTTTTGGCGGGTCAAATCTATTACTCGGGTTTTAAAATCCCGTGGTGGAGAGGCCCGTTGAATGTTAAGCCGCGATCGGGTCAAATATATTACTCGGGTTGTACCCGTGGTGGAGAGGTCCGTATCACGTGCTTGGAATGTTGAGCCGCGATCGGGTCAAATATATTACTCGGGTTATACCCGTGGTGGAAAGGCCCGTATCACGTGCTTGGAATGTTGAGCTGTGACCGAGTCAAATATATTACTCGGGTTTGACCCGTGGTGGAGAGGCTCATGTCACATGCTTAGGTCTTACCGCGTCCGGGTCAAATATATTACTCGAGTCTTGACTCGTGGTGGTGAGGCCCGTGTACGTGTGTTCGACGATGAATGTATTACTTGGTGAATTATATTATTTATTTTATTTTTATCCTCTCTATTGTTTATAACTATAACTTTAAAATCAAGTATGAATTATTGTTTATGAAAACTTAAACTCACTCAGCTCAAGCTGACTTTGTATGTATGTTAGATTGACTTTCAGGTTAAGAAGTGGATGCTACCGCTTGAACGTGCTGGATGCTACTAGGGAGGTTGAAGGCATTTCTAGTCAAGGATTTCAAATAAAATGAATACTTTATTTACATTCGATTTTGGACACTTGTACCCGTGTTTGGGACTTTTAATACTTAAAATTTTTCCGCTGTTATTCACTCTGAACTGGTTTTAAATATAAAGAATTGTTTGGTTTTAAATTTTTGTGAAATTGTGGATGTGATTACCAACTATAGGATTCCCGGGATTTGGGGTCTTACAACGATTCACAGGACCAAATAAATCCATATGAAGTCGTTCTAGGGGTGTAATAATTGAATTAATCGATTTACACGGGTGTGATTTCTTCTTTTGTTTTCCCTTCTTGCAAGCGATGCAGTGATCATTCAACTTGAAATTTTTAAGGGTCACACCATCCACCAAGTCATTTGAAACCAAATGATTCATTTTACGCACATGGATGTGTCCCATACGTCGATGCCAAAGAATCGTATCTTTCTCCGTGGCTTTGGAGACAAAACACGTTTCTGAAAGAGAAACGTTTACATTAAGATTCATGTCTAGGACATAAATATCATTCGATCAAGGTGATCTCATGACAACCATTTCTTCAGGAATTTTATATCCCGGTTGAAGGATAACGCATTCCTTGTCTGTGATAACTGTGGTATATTGTTTATCACAAATTTGTGATACACTCGACAAATTATGATCCACTTTTTCACAATAATTTACTCTTTCAAACGTCGCAATCCCGTTTGACACTTCTCCCTCCTTTGTAATCATTCCCCCGTTGTTACCAGCAAACGCAACGTAACCCCCTTGAATATCTTTAACATTCTTCAGAAGATTGAGGTTGCCAGTAATATGCCTAGAACATCCACTATCCAAAATCCATTTATGTGTAGACCTGGACCTGGATGAACTCTGCACAAACAAGTAAATGATTAGTTCAAAAAGGCAGCCCTAGCCTCAGTCTTGGGCTCTCCTTTTGATATTTTCGGAGAAAAGGATAATTTTACACTCGTATTCGGTACTTGAGAATAAGTGACAGGTTTCTTGTTTTCTTCTTTAAGTACCCGTCACGTATAATTCCCGAATTAGTGTTTGAACAAATTGGTTGAGCATGATCAACACAATTGTTCGTTACCTTAAATGATTCAATCCTAATAACTTTTCTTGGATTGACATCAGAATACATTATGACACTCTCATCAATTTGTTTTTCTTTTGGTTTTACATTCAGTTCAGTCTTACAACTTGATGACACCTTTATCTCATCAACCTTTGCTCTACATTTTTTAGAAACATGTCCCGGTTCTCCACACTTAAAACATAAACGTGAGTCTAAATACTTATCTAAGGAAACACTAGTTTAACTATCAAGCTCGAGTTGAGATTTTGATTTTTCAAAAGACACTTTCGTAGTACCAGCAGATGTAAATCCCTTTTTATTTTGGAAAAATTCTAGGTTGGTAGAGTTAGATGAATTCTCCGTCGCAGATGATTTGACAAATTTTATAGGTTTAAATGTGGTGCTCTTTTTCTTTTCTTGAACATGTTTAGATTTTGATTTGTTAAATTGTTGCTCAAGTTCGGTAACTTTTGAAGTGTCATCCTGATATACACTTTCAATCATTTCAGGTTTAAGAAGGTTCAATGGAACTTCTTTGTCTGAAAAAACTTTGGACAAACCCTTCAATTTAAAAACTTTCCCAGTCGAAGAAACAGACTGAGGATCAACAAATTTCATCAACTCCTCATCAGTGACAGTCGGTTTATCTGATTTCTTCGAGTTAGAAATTACATTAGACCTTTTTAATGAACCTCCCGACGACTTTGAGCCATAAACCGCTTGCTCAAAATCTTCAGGTTCACACAGAATGTGATTGTCAACAGATATATCTTTGTTTTTGACAATCTCATCGGGTTCAGTTAACTCCTCGATTGAACCATCCAATTCATTTTTGGTAAAAACAGTGTTACTTTTGATATGAATTGATTCTTGAGTAGTTTTGGTTGAATCAACATCCTCAGATTTAACAGTAGGCATATCTGAGCATTTTTCCACATCGGGAATGCTACTGTAATCTCCCTTAAAAGGAGGAGGAATCTCGACATATCCCAAACCTGTTTCTCCATTTTTCTTATGTGAATGGTTAACTTCAATGATTTCATTCAAAAGAAATGATGAATCTCTAAATTTTCCAAGCTTATTTTTAAGTTCCATTACTTCATTTTCGAGATTAGAAATACAGGTTCGGAGTCGAAGAATCTCCTTAAAATGTTGATCAACAACGATATTCTTACACTGAATCTTAGCTTTAAGATCATGATTGCTTTCAGATAGTTTTTGAATTTTAAGAGTTGACTGTTCTAGTAATTTTGATTTCTGTTTGTAGCATTCATTGATCATAAAGTGATCTTTTGTGAGAGTATTGTTCTGATTTAAAGCTGTTTCAAGTTTGGCTTTAACAGCACATTCAGTACACTCAATCACTTCAGATGAAGATTCAGATGCATTAATTTGAGGTTTAGGACATACCTCATCAATCTTAGCCATACAAGCATAAGATTCAACTTGATCAGGAATTGATTCGGTTTAAGATGATGAACTTTGATCAGTATCAGTCTCAGAGTCAGATGAATCACTTTCCTCAGATACATTATCACTGCTTGCATCTTCGAATTTTTTCACTGGTTTCAACAATAGCTACATTTGCTTGATTACCCAACAAACGTTGAGACCAATCAACAGCTTCATTCACCACCAAAGCTTGAGTAGCAGGAGACTTATCTTGTTCACCACCAGATGAAGCCGTTTTACTCTTATCCCCACCAGATGAATTCTTTCCTAAAGGTCTATCTGAATTGCGTGGCCCCGAATATTCTTTTCTAGGTTTATCACATTCTTTGGCAAAATGGCCAAAGTCCCCGCAATTGTAACATTTCACCTTCAGTTTATCAAATCCAATCCTTTTATTCAAAGTAGGAAGATATTTCCTAGTTCTCTATATAAATCTCTTGACTTTTCGAACAATCATAGCCATGTTCCATTTGAGGTCCATTAATTCAAGATCATCCAGGTCAATTTGATCATAGTCTTCATCTGTTAATTCACTCGTGGCTATTTTGCTTCCAACAAGTTGTTCATATGAAGTCATGAAAGCGCACATGAATGCAAACTGTTGTTCAGCTTCTTGCAAATTTACTTTAGGCAAGCTTGAAGCTGGAGCATTTGTGCTTGCATTAGCTCCATTAGCCATAAAGCATACATTAGGAGGACAGTTTACATTAGGTTTCTTCTTGAGCTTGGGCAAAGAAAGCATTAATTGGTAGTGTTTTTTCTTAAAGTAATTAAAATATATTTTTGTTAGCTTTCACTAAATAAGTACACCTCTTTATTTCAAATATATATTTGAATACCTCTTTGTTTGGAATTTAACACCCAAATTTCTTGGAATTTCACACCCGAAATCCTCATATTTTATCCCCATTACTTTTTGAAAATTCAACACCCAAATTCCTTGTACACTTGTTTTTAACCCATGAAGGTTACTAACTCCTTTTATTTCATTCGAAGTTCAACACCTAAACTCCTTGGGATTTCAACGCCCAAAATCCTTTTATATTATCAAAATTTTGGAGTTTCAGCTACTGAAACCCTAAGGACTCGTAAGCCGTTTATTTTTATTAGGGGTGTAAAGCCTCGTTCCTGGGTGCCCTACTTTTGCTCGGGTTGGAATTACTATTCACATAATTCGGAAATCAGAGTTAATTAAAACAATTTGCGGAATAAATAGTCAATCACTCTTACATACATAAGTACTTTCTCTTAAACGAAATAACATAAGTCTTAAATGTTTAGCATAATTAACACGTGAATCTTCTTCTTAATCGATGCCAGTCTTCATTTTATTCGCCACGTGTCTTCATATTTATTTAACAACATACTTTAACTTACAAACTTTTAAACACGAGTAGAGTTCATTTGCCTGTCCAGTCATGTTCACAAAGCTTCAGTCTTCTAAGAGTGTTTTTTCTTAAAGTAATTAAAATATATTTTTGTTAGCTTTCACTAAATAAGTACACCTCTTTATTTCAAATATATATTTGAATACCTCTTTGTTTGGAATTTAACACCCAAATTTCTTGGAATTTCACACCCGAAATCCTCATATTTTATCCCCATTACTTTTTGAAAATTCAACACCCAAATTCCTTGTACACTTGTTTTTAACCCATGAAGGTTACTAACTCCTTTTATTTCATTCGAAGTTCAACACCTAAACTCCTTGGGATTTCAACGCCCAAAATCCTTTTATATTATCAAAATTTTGGAGTTTCAGCTACTGAAACCCTAAGGACTCGTAAGCCGTTTATTTTTATTAGGAGTGTAAAGCCTCGTTCCTGGGTGCCCTACTTTTGCTCGGGTTGGAATTACTATTCACATAATTCGGAAATCAGAGTTAATTAAAACAATTTGCGGAATAAATAGTCAATCACTCTTACATACATAAGTACTTTCTCTTAAACGAAATAACATAAGTCTTAAATGTTTAGCATAATTAACACGTGAATCTTCTTCTTAATCGATGCCAGTCTTCATTTTATTCGCCACGTGTCTCCATCAAGCAACCTGCCTCATTCTATTCACCTGCGTGCATACTAAAAGTCAGCTACGCTGAGTGAGTTATAGTTAAGCAGGTAACATACATTACATTCACATTCTTACACGCATACATATATATATTCGTTCTTACTTTCATACTTCCATACATTCATACTTTAACTTACTTTCATTATTTTATACATACATAACCGTTCTACGTTTTAAAGAGCCTTTCACCCTATAACCTTCATAGATATTATTAGGGTCTGCAACTCTTCATTCTTCGCATATATTATTAGGGTCCGCAACCCTTTACTCTTCGCTATATTATTAGGGTCTGCTACCATTTACTCTTCGTAGATATTATTAGGGTCTGCAACCCTTTACTCTTCGCAGATATTATTATTAGCGTCTGCAAGCATTTACTCTTCGTATATATTATTAAGGTCTGCAACCCTTTTACTCTTCGCAGATATTATTAGGGTCTGCAACTCTTTAACCATTCAACCATACAACCATACAAACCATACATGCCATACATATGTTTAGTTATATATATACTCGTACACATCTTCGTACATACTCTTAACTCTTTCTATACCAAACAAGTATCATTTATAACATTCATATGGCATACACTTACCACTTAAGGTTAAGTGTATTAACTAAACACATAGGAGTATGCACACAGCCCCGAAAAAATAACAGAGAAGTGGGGCTAGTCGGTTCCATTCTGAATTAATAGTAATACCCTTCTTTAATTGAGCATGGCTAACTGTTTAATAATTACACGTATTAATTCTTTATTCTAAATATCTCATATTATTATTTAGTTAACGATCCGAACTTATAACTTTCACGAAACCGAACTTTACCGGTTAACGAACCGAACGCATAAGTTAAGAAACCGATCTATTATAGGTTAACGGTTTCTTAACGAGTCGGTTTACTTAATGAACAGGGGGTTCTGGCTTGAAAACACCCGACTCAAACCATTCGAGTCGAATGGTCCACTCGAGTCGAATTTCCCATTCGAGTCGAATTTCCATTCGAGTCGAATTTTCCATTCGAGTCAAATGTTCCATTCGGCTTTTGGTTACGGCTCAGTTATGCCCGTTTATCGTTAGGACAAGTTTCGGGTTATAGCAACTCCATTTCCTTGCTCGATACGACCCGAACAACACTTGTTCGAACCAACTAAACCCAAGTAACTTTCTTACTTTAAAGTTCACACTTTTTTTGTTTAGCAAGACCCGATTCATCAAAATCTTTGAATCTTACAAAATCTAACACAAAAACCTAATCTTTAATCTACAACATACCTTTAAGATTTGGCTTGGTTTTGGATCTTGAACTACTTGCAAATCTAGACTTGGGTAAGGATTAACTTGCTACACCTTAGACCTTGGATGAACTATGGAAGGAAAGGGAGGGTGTGTTTGTGTGTGTACAGAGAGAGTACGTGTCTGGATGTTGAAGATGAATGAATGAAGATGCTTGGAGTCTTTAGGGAGAGTAGGAGCTTAAATACTCCCAAGCTCATGAACCTTAGGCCCGTAACCATTCTCACTTATCCGAAATAAATCACGACACACAATAAATAAATAAATAAATAAGAACTTATTTTATTATAATATTCTTAATAACACGAATGTTACAAGGGGCTTGCCACCATATTTATTTCAAAATTATAGTCCCTTTTTAAGTCACCCGTTCATATACTTAAAACAATAATCTCATTAATCATTTCCAAATAATCGTGTATTTGCGTACTAAATAAACACATATAGCACACTATAAAAATAACATGATTACTATTCCATGTACTTACCTTTGGATGTCGGTAACTCAAGTGTAGATGATAGCACGTCAATTATTGTGATCGAAACCGTCTTCAAATATTAGTAGAGCGCCTATGTTTTCTTACTCCAAATATTAGGCCCACATCTATTCATTTTTTCAAGTTGGAAAACTTCCGACGAAAAGCTTTTATATATATATATATATAGTTTTTGTATAGGAAGTATAGTTTTTGAATATGGAAGTATAATAGGTTATAATAGGAAGTATAATTTTTGTAGAAAGGGTAAGAAGTAATCTTGTCCATTAATTTTGAATATGAAGGGTTGAGATTAGTTTAGCGGGAAATCAAGTGTGAACACAAGGTAAAAGGCATAAAAGAAATAACACATTTGTTGACTTTCTCTCTCCACATGCAAGACACATGCCAAATTCTCCCATCATTTTAAAACGTCCATAACTTGTTTTACGACGTTTTTATTGAAAAAAAATTCACCATAATAACGAGTGTCTTTTTATCTTTCATATGAGTACTATATTGTAATATAAAATTTAAAATAAATTAGTGGGTTTTTTACAAATTGTGTTTTACCAAATTGTGTTTTACAAAATTATGTTATATAATAGTATTTTTCATTGTGTTTTTTCCATTGTATTTTTTACATTTGTCATACAATTATGTTTTTTATTGTGTTTTTTTCATTATGTTTTTTTTCATTGTGTTTTTTTCCATTGTGTTTTTTATAGTGTTTTCCATTGTGTTTTTCCGGACTTTTCCGACGAGATGGTAGCGGTGGGTGACGGTTATGGTGGCGGTGGGCGGTGGAGTGGTGGTGGTTGTAGAGAGTAAATATGTAATTGGGTTTTATGTAAGTGGGTTTTTGAAATTAATGTAAGTAGGTTTTGATATTTAAGTGTTAGACTAAAATACACTCCTTTCTAGCCTTCTTAGGAAAATCAAACTTCTTATTTGAACCTAACCCTATATATATATATATATATATATATATATATATATAGGGTTAGGTTAAAATAAAAACCCACTTGAGTTGTGAAAACCCTAGAAACCCATTCTGAACCACATGTTTTTAATTAAAGTTTAAATCTTGTGATCCATAATTAAAGTTAATAAAAAATGTAAACATATATATAACATTTTCTCTCTCCTGAAAACATATATAAAAATTAGTAAAAAAATGTTAAAAAATAGCAAAAAAATGTTTTTTTGATTTTTCGATGTTTTGTATTAAATGTAACAACATATATTACGTGTGTAACAAAAAAAAAACGATGTTACATAGAGTTTTCACAACTCAAGTAAGTTTTCATTTTATACTTCCCCTATATATATATATATATATATATATATATATATCTCCTAAAAATTTACTTGCTAATTAAGAAATCTTCATGTTTAAGATTTCTTTCAATCTTATTGATGCATGGTAACTATCCATTGTAATAAAAATAAACATATCTCGTTGGTATATTTGAAATAATATAAAGCCTTATATATTAAAAGTTATAAAAGAAAAATCAAATATAAGTGAAATTAGTCTTAATAATATAATATTAAAAAACAAACAAAAGGCTAACATGTCTTTAACTATGTGTTTAGATGCTAACACATCGTTAACCATGTGTTTTGAGGCATAACCCATCTTTAACCATGTGATAGAAGTCTAACACGTCTTCGTTTTAACCATGTGATAGAAAGTCTAACACGTCTTCGGAGACGTGAGACGTGTTAGACTTTCTATCACACTGTTAAAGATGAGTTAATGGAGGACATATTTGGAATTCTAAAATTTTAAAATATGAAGGACAAAAATTAAATCTTTTTCCAAAGTATGTTTATTTTAAGACATTTTAAGAATTTTCTCTAAAAACAAAGCCATTGACATTTTAAACTTGAGAACTGATTTAAAGTTGTATCCAAATTGAAAGTGTTGTTTATTCACTTTATATTCAATGGAGGTGGAGGATCGATTAAAACTAATAAAATTTCCTGCACGATGCGATAAATAATTCGTTCGGCATTGGTTCAGTTCATTACGATATCGATACTTGCCATAGCAATTTAATAAGAAACCCAAAAAATAAAGTAATGATATACAAAAAAAAGATATCAATAAATATTTTATGTCAATGAAAAACTATATAAATGAGTATGGGTATTAGTTCCGATAACACCAATACCAGTACCTATGTCTTTCAATAGGATTCGATTTGGTTAAATTTACTGGTATTCGTGTAACATACGATATCAAAAAAAAATCCTATATATTGAATATAACTGAGTTCAACAAATTTACCTTGGATTGCTGAGGAAAAATAAATAAGCAAATCTAAAAAAACCATAAAAACAAGTGCTGATAACACTATCGGTCCTAATGATACTGATATGAATACCAATGTTATTCAACAAGAAATGTATTTAATCAAGTTTGATCCGCCGCAACGCACGAGTTCACTAACTTGTTTCATTGTAATTTGTAATAATAATATTATTTTGCAACTGTTATTTATCTATAAAAACTGAAAATAATATGAATAACATGTTTGTGCGTCAACGTGACTCGGCCAATTTCCATTTTATGTTGGCAGTGGCCCATTTCAACCTGAAGTCCATTTGATAGCCCAGCCCACTTCACTGATCCCTCTACTATTCATTGTTTGAAAAACTTCAAATATTATTTTGAATTTTGTCACAGGATCTGTTTTCTATGAATGTTTAGTCCTTGCACTTCATACTATTTTGGCTCTTTCTTAACCCCAATTACATGTAAGATGCCAGGAATATTTTCTGATGTTTGCAATCTTTTTAGTCTACTCAATGCTCATCATCACTAGTAACCAGTTACTACACTTTATGGAAGAATCTTTTACCTTTGCTTTCCTTGTGATTTGAAATTCTAATTTTTCAACTTTGGCACTTTCTGTTTGATCTTTTTGCCTTTTGGGGAGAATATTTTTTTTTATTAAAAGGTAAAACTTTATAGCTTCGTTGGTTTAAAGCTTGACCAATCATGTTCGTAGGTATATTTTTTTATGGTCCACTCAATCATCTTTATTCTCTAAGTAACCCAGAGACCACTCTAGGAAGAAACCTACCATAGGCGAGATAACATCATGGCCCAACCTAAAACCGCCTAAACATGTTACTACTTTTTATTATTTTTAAAGTTTGTTGCTATTTTGCGCACTTATATTAAGACTTTGTTTCATTCCGAACATCTATCAATGAAAAATATTTGTTTTCTTATAAGTGTGTTTTCTTAGAAGTTTAAAACGAAATTGAGGGAGTTATTAATGCTTAACAAGGAAGAAAGACACTCACAGTTAATATGAAAACATTATAGTCACCACCACTTAGCCAAATCAAGATAAAAAGTGACCCCTCAATGGACAAAACAGGGTATGCATTGTCAATTTTAGTAAGGAAGAAGGTTGTTTGATTTGGATGTCTAATGATGTACTTAGATCTTGACATCTTAAAATAAGAGTATTAGAAATCATTTTTATGACTTGTTTGGTATTCTTTTTATATGGCTATTATCTAAGATAACAACCCCTAATTAATATAGTAGGGTCTCTTTCTTTTGACAATTTCATTTCGATTGTGATTGGGAACCAATATTATTAAAACAGTATTAAATTATGAAGTAATTAATTGTACATAATAGACTAATAGTTGTCGGTGGATAGACGAGTTGTGGTTAGTAGTTGTTTAAGTGAGTTAAGGTCTTTTTAGCAGAAATTTCAATCCCTGAATCTAATCATCAAGCGTGCTTAAACATATATGTCAAGTTTTATCCTAAAATAAATTGACTATCGTGGAGTTGTACAAATGTTTATAAGTTGCTTCAAGATCTACTGTTTCATAGTGGGACTTGAGCGTCGAACAACTTTGTTTTAGGTGGAACCAAATCAACCGTACCTAAAAGAACGCCCCGTAAATTAGAAGGATGTAGTTTCTTTTTTGTTAAATTAATAAGATAAACCCAACTATATATAGATGTATTATTATAGGGTCTTATTTAAGTCTTGTGACACCTATCTAACATCTAACAATAACAATATTATGTGACTTGGGAGGACCACACAAGCATAAAAGCCACATGGAAACATCAACTCATCTCTCTCTCAAAACCATTAAGTATATGATGATGTATTTATGATTTTAAACCATGAATAAACAGGTAGTGGGCTAGGGCAACAAGGTTACAATGATGTATGCCTATTTCTTTCAAATAATATTTTTTTACATGATTTAATGGCATTGATATGGTGTTTAAATCATTCAACATATTAATCAAAAACTTGTAGAAAAGTCTAGGTTTTGTCCCTTATATGGCACACAAGATCACAACTAATGTAATAAAAAAGAAGATATTCAACCCTTATGAAATGAACAAGACTAATCATGTAGTATAATAAAATAAGTACCATTTTTGGAAACTAGCAAGACATTATAATAGTGTTTAATGGTACATAAATAATTATGTTATAAATCATTACTAGAAGCCAAAAAAACACAAAAGCCTCATCAAACTCTACCACTCAACTCCAACACACACTCTTGCACCAACTCCTCTAGCAACTTCCTTTCAATTTCCATTCTTGTATTAACAATTTCCATTCTCAACCACTCCACCCACCCCCTCCCCACCACCTCTTTCATCACCGCCACGCTGCCGCCACAATCACCGTCCTCCCAATCGCACATCTCCTCTCGCCATAGCCATTCCTTCATCTGACCCCACACTCGGTCCTCCAACACCGTTGATGACATTGCCATGTCAGCTACATTGTTATGGGCCCCACTGTAGGGCCCACGGCCCGTGATATCTATCAGAGTCTCGTTGACGCAGTCAAACACGAGTTTTGATATTGCTTTCTGATGTCTTAGTTTGGTTTGACTAAGTATGGGTTCCTTTTGGCTTAGGCTCATGTACTTGTCTCTTAATGACGGGTCTAATGGGCTTTCAGGTGAATGCCATTTGCCTAAACACGAGTTTGACCGAATTTGACTGAGACCCGCAACTGATAATAAGGCTTGAACATAGGATAAACATTCTCGCTCTTCTTCCTCGGGATTTAGAGGTGTGGATGAGGGTTTACTGTAGTATGGTGTGGCTGACCCTGCAGAATCATCCCATGATAAAGTTCGGGATATGGATCCAATCAGGGGCGATTTATCAATCAAGTTGTATCTCATAGGCTCTACTCCTGTTATTACAACAAAAATATTAATGATGTCCAAGAATTGCCAATTAATACAGCACGCTATTCGTTTATAAAACTAGAAAAGTAGATACGAACATGATTTTCACGTCTACAAGTAGTTGATAAAAATTACCATATTTATTCGGTCTGGAATTTTGAAGACAATTTGTCATGTGGTCGTCTTCAAATTTTCGTTCCAAAACCGAAATAGGGCTCGGGTGATCCTGATTCGCAATGTGCTTTCCAATAAAGTCAGGTTTCATAAAAGAAAATCCCGCCTGTGATAAACAGTTAAAAATCAACTCAAATCAAATTTAAGAACCTAAATAAGTACATATAACTCATAAAAAGAAGCAATACCTCAGGTAAAGTTATGCCTTTTTTCAGACCAGAACATGATGCTTCATTAACCACATCACTAATGCATTGAGATCCTTCGGTACCAACATTTTTTGGGGAGAATCCAGTAGATTGAGGTACATTGTTAGACTGGTGGGACTTCTCTTTACTAGATTTCTTATTCTTAGAAAAAAACAAACTTGACACTCGCCCCTTAAAAGATGATGATTTGACAAGCTTTTCCTTCACATCTTTAGTATTATCATCTGCCTTGTCTTTCAAGGAACCAGAAACTTCTACACCAAGTCGGGCCGGAACAGACTTTGACCTCAAAAGATTTCTAGAACCTTTATCAGCATCTTCACCTTTGTTCAAATCACAAATTTCTTGATTTTCCTCAGGTTTTACTGGTTTCTTCAAATCGGAAAGAGCGAGCATATCACCCAATGTACTTGAGCTTCTTTGTATTTCTCTTTGTTCTGGAACATTCTTATTTGATGACATCATCGCCCATCTTTCAGAAAGCCGTTTCTTAGCTTCCCTACAAACAGATGACTCTGGAGAATAAGATGTACGGCTGGACGACGCGCCATAATGACTATCGAAACGGTTAATATAATCCCACGAGTGTCGAGAAGCCGGTGAAACAACTTCAGAATCACTAAGATTCCCTGCTGCATAATCAATCTCCGATTTACAATATGAACTATCATCGCCAATATAACCGTTTGAAAAAACAGAAGAAATTGGCGTTTCGTCTCTTCTAATTCCACTTAAACTTTCAGAAATCTCATTTGTAATCTCTTCTTGATCCCCATTCAAAACATCATCATGTGACATTGAATTTGAAGGCGATGAAGAAACTTTGATATTATTAGGTTTCAGTACCACAATGCGAGTCGGCTGGTTGTTAGGGGTATCATCAACTTTGCAACATTCAGGTGAAAACAAAATATCAGAACCTTTTTTGTTCCAAACCTGTTTTTCATCAGTCACCAGTTTAGACGGTTTAAGAATCGTAATCCTTCTAGATTCTGGTGGTGGTGGGACCGATTGCAAATTGTAAAGATTCTGTGAGAATAAAGAATTGGGTTCTTGAAGAAACTTGAGAAACATATCTTTATTGGAACTTAAAACTTCTAATGCATCTTGAAACTGTTTTGTTTGGCGAAGCTTTTCATCGGTCGATAAACGTTTCGCTTCCATGAATTTCTCACGAACGAGATCCATCGTTTGTTTTTCACGACTTTTTCCCTTTTGTTGTGAATCATTTTGTTGTATTTCATAAACATCCTTGTACTCTCCATGTTCATGTTGCAAAAATTCTAAAGGTCCTGATTGGCTCCTGCGTGAAGCAGAATCAAGCTGATGCCGATGTGGCAGAGCATCTAGACCCATTAGTTTGGCAACCAAATTAGATGGACTTTGCTTTGAATCCTCTTCCTTTGACATTTCCTGAGCAATAAGCATCTTTATCGGTGTTCCATTTGACTTTCTACTTGATGGAGATTTTTTTAAGTCAGATGCAATCTGCACACACCAACATTGAATCAGTATATACTTAATGCATTATAAGAATTTCGCAAAATTATCATAATTTGAAGTAATTACCACTTTATCATCCAACTGATCATCAACCAGACTCGATTGCCTAGTAGAGAATGAAGAACCTGCGCAATTTCATATTGTCACAAATAACTTCCATATAAAGAGTCAAAAATCAATGCCTAACATAACAGTAAACAGGCATGTTACATATCTAACAATACAAGCTTCGTTTTCATAATAAGAATCTCACTGAAAAGAGGATGAAATATAGGTTAAAAATTAATAAGAAAATCACCATCATGATGCGGTTTGTCGGTAATGAGCTTGTTTCCTCCAACACTAGTATTCAAATCAAACAAGTTCACCATTCTTCCCAAACACCCTGAAACAGGTTTTTCAGGACTCTGCTTTTTCCCATTTTGAATCCAACTCATTTTTACACCTGTAAACATCACACTCTACAGTTATAATTACAAACCACAAAAAACAAAAGGTATACCTGGTGATAACATGTAGTTTAAAATTTAAAGAATAACATGATGTTAAATCATCAATCATCAAGAATCTAAACAGTATGTTGATTTAGAAACAGTACACATCCCAAATAAAGTTAAAAATTAAAAAAAAATGAAAACTTCAAAAACATCTACCTGGTGATAACATGATAAACATCAACCGATTCAGTAAGGTTGAATATGATATTAGGATAATAGTCATAATACAAAAGCTAAAAAGCAAGATAATAACAATGACAACACTTGAACAAAGTATAAGATTCTTCCAGCATATTCAGTTACTCACATGAAACCTCACATCAACTAGTCATCACTTAAAACTAGGGTTACCAAAAAAAAAAACTTGTTTTTTTAAATGATTACAATTCACACACTCAAAACAGACAAAACTAAATCATTAACAAATCAATTAGAACCAAAATACAAAAAGCCCTAATTTGAATCCACTTTAACCAACCCTAACTTTCCAATTGATTAATCAGATAATGATTTCCGATAAAAGCTGCAATTACAGAGTCAAAACAAGAGAATCTGATTCTGTTTTCACATTCAAAAAGCGAAGTGAGAGAAATTAGGGTTTGGAGTGAGAAATAACTGAACCGGTGAGATGAGTGTACTTTAGAGTGAACCGGTGGCCGATTGGTGGCCGGAATCTGGCATTCCGGTGCCGGAGATTGGTTGATTTGTGGTGTGATCCGTGGTGGTTGTTCAGATCAGTAATGAGTTACGATTATATGAATGTATTTGCGAAATAGAAATAATAATATTAATAATGATGGGAGTAATAAAACCAGATGTGTGTGTGTATGTCTATGATAAGAAATAAAAATTGTATATGTAGGAAGTTGGAATTTGTAGTGAAGTCCTTCAGGTTTTGTTTGTTTTCGAAAACGGGTGTTAAAGATATTATGGTTTCCGTTTGTCGCGGTTTTGATTTGTGAAAGTGTTATGTTTTTAGGTAAAATAGTGAGTTTGGTAATGTTGGTATGGTGTTGGTGGCTCTAATCGGGAGGGCTAAGCCTGGCAGGATTTCAAAATTACCAGCTATGTTATCAGGATTTAAATCTAACTACATAGATTTTGATAGAAATTGATCAATCTTAAAACATTTATGAAGAGAATGTCATCAAATTCTTAAATTTGTGTTCGGACAGTGATTTTATTATTAGATAAAGTGATATCCAAAACTCGTATTTAAACATTACTAGCACGTTAAACTATAATTATAAATGAGATCAGTTGTTTCTTAAAATAATGTTTTTAAATTCAAATTAATAGCATGCAAATTTTAATGTATATAGTTATTTCAGTAATAATATCATGATAATATATAAAAATGATAATTTAAAAGAGGCAAAAATATATTTATGCAATTTAAAATTGCTTTCACCTTTGTGCTCTACATTTTTTTAATAACGTTAGTATAGCTGACAAATTCCTAAATGAAATCTTATACATCAATTATTTTTTACCAGAGTTTGAATCATTTTACAGTAATAATCTCCTCGATAAGCGGTACACACTGATGAGAACAAAAAACGGACCTCCCGGAACGGAAAACTTATTGAAAATCCCTAACCACCCGAGCTAGCTAGTGACAACTGGAGCTCTACAATTTAACATAATAAGTTACTAAGAATTGTGATTCTAATAATAAGTATCATTCAATTTAGTATTTTCTTTATATGTATAAAAGGAGTTACATATATCGAATTGAAATGCATAAAGTTTCAGTGAGCATATGTGAAAAGTGAATAAACCGTAAAAGTGTTCTTGCACAATTATAAATAAAAGTTAGTTTGAAACTTGTACATATTCAAGGGACTGTTTATGTAAATCTGTTTCAGTATTATTAGGTCTCGGTTTAAAACCGTTGAGAGCGGTGACATTTACCCTCAAAACCTTCATTAGCCATATCTTGGCCCTTTAAAAATATTCTTCTTTTATTACGACTTTCTTTATTAAGGTTATCGCATTTTTTAAATTTGAGAGTCCTGATGCTTCATTATGGCCAGACTATGTTGTCTTAACTGAACCCAAACTAGCTTCAGAGTTTGGCTTGAGCGTTTCCCCGGGAAAGCATACCGCCAACTGCTACTTGGCAGTTGTTGTATCACCACAAGAGCAGAACTCTCTAGCGTAACACACGATGAAACAAAAACCCGGCTCAGGATTTGACTAACAGCCTTTGCACGAGGCCTAGTTCAAATCTTTCATTATCAATATCACCCAAAAGTGACACAAATGAGATTCGAACTTGAGTCTCCATTAAAGAACTCAGGCTTCCTACCGCTAGGCCGTAAGTAGGGAATCTTTAAAAATATTCACAAAATTATTAAAATAATTAATATGGGATTAAGAAAATATATATTTCAAGAAAATTAAACCTTTTAACAAGTGCCACAATAAAAAAGTTATATATGATTGTTTTAACTATCGGTGTGACAATAATTTCAAACTACACTAAATAACAACGTTAGATGTCCTATTAATGTCAAATATAATTAGTCAAAGTTTCAACAGAGCCCATGTGGTTACGCCAGAATTTAATTAGAATTTGACGTGGAGATAATTCATTTTCTGTTTTACTACACTTATTCCTATTTAATTTTTTCAGTTGTTTCACTCTCATTACACAAAATGTTATACTTTTTACATTTTCTTAACTTTGTCGTTTGTTTCACTGTTGATCATGAATTCATAGCGTTTATTATTCGGCTTAAAAAGTTAGAAATAGGCATACGACATTTTTTATACAAATTACACGGCGACAATGTTAACTGATTACATTTTTTTGAACCATCAAAAAAGCTCGAACACCCAGGTATACTCATTGGAAAAAGGCCACTCACATCCGCAAATATTGTAGACAACGCTAACGACCCCGACCGACCATCATTTCTAGGAGAAACTCCCAAAAGCCCATTATGGTAAAACCCTAGATCTCACATGGCATTGTCATGAACAAATTTTTTTTTTCCTTTATGTATCTTTATTTGTTAGCCTATAGCATTTAAATCGCAAATCTATTAAAGAACGGGGTTTACCATAAGATCCGGTTACATTAAAAAGTTTGGAGCGAACGGTTAACTACTATTTAAGGAGCGACAAACCAAACTGGATGGTCGAGTCAGTTAGACCTAGTGGTTTAGTATTTCGATCCAATTTTTTAGTTTATTTTTCATAACAGTAATTCGTATTAAAAGTTCCACGGTTTACATGGTTGGCTTGGTTTACATGGTTTTACCGGCAAACAATCAAAACCAAACAATTTTGAGCCGTGAACTGGCCGGTTTGCTTAGTTTTAAACGATTTGATCGATTCACATGAACACCATGTTATTTTAATTCTATTTTATACTTTTATACATGTTTAATTATTAATTTTCTCACCTAATACCATAATAGAAATCATGGGTAACGTTAAAATTATCCACAACCTCTTCACTAGTTTGTTGTCCCCTTATACATTTGTCTTATATATTCACTATCTATTATCGTTTGTTTTATTTAACGAACATAAAAAAAAAAGATAAAAACTCGATTTGATCATGTATCATTGTGTGATTATTGCTTTTTATAAAGTTAATTTAATTTAATATAAAGAAAACGTGATAATTTTTTATTCTTTGCACTAATAATTACAATCCGCTCTCGCTATCAATCTATCATGTTTCGTATTTTAGTGAATTATAAATTAGTATAATCAAGAACTTTTGTGTCACAAAGTGTATATTTCTGTTTTTGTATATATATCAATGGTTTTAATATTCTACATATAGACTTGTGTTGGTTGGATGGTATTGTTGCGGTGGGTAAGTGTTTGTATCAGCTTGCAACCTGGGTTCAAATTATGCGAATGTTTGTTTTATTTTTTTACGTGTGTTATTTATGTTTTTTTGCATGTTAGAATAGATGTCTTTCAACATTAACTTTAGTGTGGACTGAATAGTTGTGTTGTTAAGTGAAACAGACTGAATTTGCATACAATTACCGCATTTTTTTAGTATCGACGCAGTAACGAAAAATGACCGAATACTAATTTTCTTTTTGTTTTCGTTTTTTTTTCAGTACCGTAACAAACGTGATGAAGACCGACCAAATTTGTTTAGATTCAGCGCCTCAATAACTGGGATCGACAACGCTCGGGTATTACCTACGCCCGAGCTTTACTGATCGACGCCACCACATTGGTCCACCTTGGTTTTTAAATGGTTTTTGTTTCATTTTTTTGTTTTAGTTCCAATACCAAAACGCGCATAACCAAAACTGACCGAATTTGTGTTGACTAACCGCCTCAAATCCGAGACCTACAATGCTTGGTTTTTACCAACGCCCGAGTTTTACTGACCGGCCCGGCGCAACACACCGGGTAAAACACTAGTTTATTATAAAATAGAAATAAATAAACTTTGTTCGATTTCTTAAAATTGAGAATACGTTTATTCAAAGAATAACATTGAACTTTGTAACATATAAGAACGTATCATACCCTCACATGCAAACTAAAATATGAAATGCTATGAATTCGTTTTAAATGCCGATTATTATTATTATTATTATTATTATTATTATTATTATTATTATTATTATTATTATTATTATTATTATATAATAATAATATTGTCAATCAAACAAAACAAGCCAGTCGGGTTGATTAGATTGAGAATCGGACCCCTACAGGTTGGCATGGCCTCAACCAAAC
Organism: Bidens hawaiensis; assembly: GCF_021521415.1. Classification (NCBI taxonomy): domain Eukaryota; kingdom Viridiplantae; phylum Streptophyta; class Magnoliopsida; order Asterales; family Asteraceae; genus Bidens; species Bidens hawaiensis. Next base: position 212,436 of record NW_027505121.1, read on the forward strand.
TGGTTGGACTGGTCGGTTTTTGGCAATGTCATCGAACCATTGAAACGATTCAATGATCGGGACCGCTTTTAAGTTAAAACACACATTTTTCGATTGTAAACCGTAAAGCTCTTCTACCCCACAAATGATATATATTTATCTTCAAAGGTTGTAGTCATCTTAACGGCTTAACCTTACGTGGTTCTTTTGTTTTTTTGTTTCGAGGCTTCTTTTAAATAGATCCATGTCGGGAGTTTTATAACTGTTTTAAAATGTTGTATATCACGAAGTCATTCATTGCTATCTATTTTCTAAAATAGTATATAAAATCCCAACACTCTAAAGAATGCATGTCAAAACTCTCTAAAGAATGCATGTCAAAACTACAAATCTTGTTACGTCACTGCCAATTTGATGAGGAGAATGCCTCTTACCACCATGGTATCTCGTAGGAGAAAATTTTGGCTTATATATTAACCGAAAAAATTTACAATTACAAAATGGGAATATTTAATGGACTCAAATAGTTTCTAGAAGAGAGAAAAGGTGATTAAGGTTTCTAGGTGATCCGTCATGTCAAATGGTGGATTCTAGAATGGTCCAAGATTGTGTCTGATGAGCTAGAGTGTTATCTCGTGTTCCGATATAATCTAACTGTTGGAATTATGGACTGGTTCGGGTAAGTCAATACGGCCAACCGGTTTATGACCCGTGAGAGTTACACCATGAGGTAACGAGCCATTGACCCGCTTAAGTTAGTTAACCGAGTTAGATACTTTAACGAGATGAAATTACATGGAGCGGGCTTTGGAGCAAGAAGTGGACTTGTTGGCCCATTAGGTTTATAACTAACTAAGTTAGTTAAATCTAATTATAGGTTATATAAACACATGATGTTATGGACATAACCTTAACTCTAACCTAATCAAAAAGTCCATCTCCTTTCTTCCTCCACCCCATCGCCGGCGCTGCCCGAGCACCGCCGCCGCTCGCCGCTGCCGCCGCCGCTGTCTGCCGGGCTGTTGTCCGCACACCACCACAGCTGCCGGGTTGCCGTCGTGCACCGCACCGTTGGTCGTTGGATCTCGTTGTCTCACCTAGCTCGGCTCGTTAGCCTTCAGTGTCTCAACCGGTTAATTATTAACCGAGGTAAACTTAAATATATTGTTAGTTTATATTTAATATTTTGACTCGTACTCGTATTGTTTGTAACCGGATCATGTCGGGTTTTGTTTTCGGTGCTGATTAACATATATTTTCCGCTGCGTATATTAATTAATGTAATTAATTATTATTTGTCACGTTTATTGAACCGGATTTAATAAACGAAATTTTAACTGATAACCACTAAAACCCAACAGTGGTATCAGAGCCTTGGTTACAACATACGAGTCGAATCCGGTATTTTCACCGGTTCTACATCATAAACTTCAATGGAGTTGACGTTTATGATCCAGATAAAATATTAGGGCAATTTTAGTTTGGTCAAAATTTTATTTATTTTATTTGACCAAAATATTGCCCGACTTATTTTTCGTTGAATATGTAAATCTGGCCCGACCTTGTTTGTTTGGTTGAATGATTTTATTTTGGCCATATGGATGGTTCAAAAGTTGTATTTAGTTTTCGGTTTTATTTTATGGTTTTTGGCCACCTTGATGGTTCAAAATTGTAATCGATAGGGTTTAGTTTTTCATTACTTGTATTAGTGTGATTTTGTAATGAAGAAGACCCGAAGAAAACCAAGGACGAGGACGAGCTCATGGAGTTCTTGAAGTCATTGGGAGTTACCAAAGATGACGAGATGCACCAAGACTCCATCCTCGTGGTTGTTTTGTGTTGTGACCCCTTGACCCCTTGCTAATAGGCTCTAGCAAGGTCAATCACTAATCTTGGCCATTTAAGATTTACATATTCTGTTTGCTATTTTGGTTGTTTGCTTGATTATAATAGGATTATAATACCACCAACCTAATACCAAATATATTAAAATAAATTAACCAATCAAGTTTTGCAAAATTAAACAAAATTTAATTTTCCATAACTAATAACTTAATAGGTAAAACTATTAACTTAAAATTGGTTGGTATTATCGCGACAAACTTAGTTTTAATAGGTTATATAAAACTAAGTGTCCTGAGAGATGAGAGGGTTCATCAAGTTGTCTCGATCAATAAAGTAAAACTGGACTTTTACTCTATTCGGTAATATTTAAAATTAATCCCAATTTAAATCAATAGTCTATGCCATCCTACTATAAGTCACACTTGAGGCATACTGTGAAACTTCAAGTGTTTGGAGCTACAGCACCGCACTTGATTTCTAGCCTATCCCTTAAAGGTGAAAGGGTTTCGTTGACACATCCGGCTCTTTCACAAGTGACTATACTAGGGCGACTATTACTTTACTCTCTTGTTACGTGCTACAGCTGTCTGGAGACTAAGGTGGGCATAGATGAGGCTAAACGTATCTACTTAGGCAAATGTTGTCTTAATAGGCCTCATAAATGAGAGTTGTGTTCTATCCACAATTGGCAATCGTTGTCTGTCTGCCTAACCACTTACTAATGTTGTGTGCTACAGCTGCCATTAGTAACTGGAAGCCAGATTCTCAAGTTCCTATTTAATAATGTCATTGGGTCATTAATAATAGGATTAAAAACATCGAAAATACTAATAAAATTTACTTTTGCTTAATTGAACAGATGTCTACTGATAATAACTCCTCATTCACCCTCAAGGCTATCCTTGAGAAAGAAAAGTTGAATGACACCAACTTTCTTGAGTGGCATCGCAACTTGGGACTTGTTCTCAAGATGGCAAAGAAGCACTATGTTCTCGATGGACATGTTCCAACCGAGCCTGAAAACAATACTGCTGATGCCAGGAGGGTTCTTGACAAACATATGGACAACTCTGCGGAAGTCGTCTGTATCATGCTAGCCACCATGTCTTACGAGCTTGCTAAAGGCTTGGAAGATTTTGGTACCTATGAGATGCTTGAGCAACTTAAGGGCATGTTCCAGAAACAAGCCCGTCAAGAACGCTATGACACCATGAAGCAGCTTATCAGCTGCAGAATGGAACAGGGATCACCTGTTAGTGCGCATGTCGTCAAGATGAAAGGGTACATCGAACAACTAAGAAAACTTGATTATCCTCTGTCAGATGAAATGGCAGCGGATTTCATCCTGAACTCTCTTCCCAGCTCTTACGACCAGTTCGTAATGAATTTCAATATGAATGGCTGGGTGAAGACAGTGTCGGAGCTTCATGGAATGCTCAAGACGGCTGAGATGAATATTCCCGCTAAAACAATCAAGTTCTTATGGTTCGATCTGCTGGTGTTGTCAAGCCTAAACCCAAGAACCGGGGTCATAACGGTAAAGGCAAGAAGAAGGTTACTGTTGCTGCCAGGAATGCCACCAACACTAACAAAGGTGTTGCAAAGGTACCATCGCCGCCTCCTGAGGAGCACCAGTGCTACAAGTGCAACAAAATGGGACACTGGAAACGTAACTGTCCCGACTACCTTGCTGAGCTGAAACGGCAGAGGACCAATGGTGTCTAAAGGTATTTCTATTTACGTTATTGAACTTTTCACTGTCTCTAGCAACACATGGGTGTTTGATACCGGATGTGGTTACCACATCGTTAATGTCTTGCAGGAGCCTAAAAACTGAAAGAAACTGAAACAAGGCAGCATGGAACTCATCGTGGGTGATGGGAAAAGAGTCCTAGTTCTTGCAACTGGCACATATCGTTTTGCTTGTCCGTCTGGCCTTGTAGTTACTTTGGATAACTGTTTGTTTGCACCTGGTTTGACCAGAAACATTATTTCAGTTTCTTTACTATTTGAACAAGGATTTAAGTACGTTTTTAATAGTAATACTATTTCTGCCTACTTAATTGATATATTTTATTTTGAGGCTAAACCTCGAAATGGTATTTATGAGGTTGATGTTCAAATAAACAATAATGTATATAATCTTTCCTATCAGATCTGGCATCAATGATACATTTCTATCACATTGCCGACTTGGCCACATAAGCAAAAAACTAGTTAAGGGACTCCAATCCGAAGGGATTCTTGAATCCACAAGACTAGACTCTTTTGATGACTGTGAATCCTGCTGCTGGCAAACTCGCCAAAGGCTCTTTCACTCATAAGAATGAACGAGCAAAGGATCTGCTGGGAATCATACACACTGACGTATGCGGTCCCTTCAAAATCATGTCTAGGAATCATGAAAGATACTTCCTTTCTTTTATTGACGATTACAGTCGATATGCCTATGTGTATCTCATGAAACACTAGCATGAAACCTTTAAAAAGTTCAAAGAGTTTCAAAACGAAGTAGAAAACCAACTCAGAAAAACTATTAAAATGCTTCGATCAGATCAAGGCGGAGAGTATCTCAGCTCATAATTCATACATCATCTAAAAGAGCGTGGAATTGTTTCACAGCTCACTCCACCCAGCACACCCCAACACAATGGCGTGAGCGAGAGAAGAAATCGAACCTTGCTAAACATGGTCCGATCGATGATGTGTAGAACTAACTTGCCTCACTCCTTTTGGATTTTGCCCTTTGACCGCCGCTCGCATTGTCAATCTGGCTCCACCATGTGTTAATTGGAATATTAATATTAAAGGAATCAAATATCATAAATAGATGGTTACCCTTCTTAACTAGCCACTCCTTGAATTTAGGGCAATCTCGCTGCTTGTGCCCCGTGTTACGGCAGAATTTGCAGCTAAGTTTTCCAGATGTGGCCTTTGAGATAGCGGCTGAACTTGTATTAGTTTTATGGACTTTGGAGATTTCCCCTTTGTAGTTTCCCTTCCTCTTTAATGGCTTGGTAGTGGAGACATGAACAGCATCTGGTTTTTCTAACTTCAAACGTTCTTCCTCCTGCACGCACATTGCTATCAACTCACTCATTGACCATTTGTCTTTAATGAGTGTTATAGTTAATTTTAAAAGCATCAAAGCGTGCTGGAAGAGAGGTCATAATGAAGTGTACTAGAAAACCGTCACTGATTTCCATGTCTAGGCTCTTAAGTTTATTAGCCATGTCATTCATCATCATTATGTGCTCACGCACACCACTTACCCCAATGTACTTTAAATTAAGCATCTTCATAATCAAAGTGCTCGCATGCGCTTTTGAAGATCCTTTGAACTGTTCCTCCACTGAGTCCAGGTAATCTTTAGCATTTTCCGAATCAGGTATTGCTCCCCTGATGGTAACTAAGATGAAGTTCTTGATTACCATAAGACACATTTGATTAGATCTTTCCTACCTTTCATACTCTTGTTTATCTTCTGTTATGCTTTCATCAGTAAGAGTAGCGGGAGCATCATGCCTCAGTGCATAATCAAGATCCAACATGCCAAGAATAAGTTTAACTGAGTCCCTCCATGAGGCAAAATTTGCCCCAGTCAGAACTTCAACATCAAAATTTAGAGTAATAGTGGATGCTAGATTAATACACGCAGAAGTGGCAAAGTTGAAGTAAGCTAAATAATGGGGTAATCAAAATAAAGCAGACATTAATAATACATTGAAGATAAAACCCATTATAACACCAAAATAATAGGTTAAAACTAGAATTCTATTTGAACATTAGTTTCGCGTTAGCTATGACCAATATCCAAATGTTATGAATGAAAATAATGTCCTACTTAAACGTTGGCTTCACGTTGGCTATTACCAACGCTCAAGTATTATGAACAAATAAGTGTATGGTCATACTTGAATGTTGAGTTCGCATTGGTTATGACCAACACTCAAGTATCGTGAACACATAAAGCTTCGGCACATAAATGCACACATTACCGTTGGGCAGAAGTGTATATTTATACATGTTAGGCCTATAATTCTTTTTATGTGTATTATTAAACAACTAGCCTTTGGGTTTATTATTTGACAATACACATTAAATGAATTTTATGTTTAACTGACTTGAATAACTTCTCAGTTGGTTCCGTCATTCAAATCATCAAAGTATATTTTATTTATGATGTAACATATTAGAATAAATAAAACAAATTACCATAACAAGAGTATGATATAAACATTCATAGAACATTCATATAATTCTTTTTATGGAATTAAGCTACGCAAGAAAATATAATTCTTTCATAGAACATTCAACCGAAATTAAGGCAATAATAATTATACGATAATTTTATAATCTATATGAAAAAAATTCAAGTCCACTAAAAAAATTTTGTGAAAACAAGAGAGACAGAAAACCATTAAATTGTTCGGACAGCTTTCAAATATTTGAAATTCCAATATGTCAAATACATATGGGTTTTAACATAAATTTAGCCAATGTATAAGGGGTTTCATTGAATTTTGCATGGTAAAAGGAAGTTCATAAGTCTTCAACATTCGCATACAGAGGTTGATAAGAAATAACTAATCAAGCAGGTAAATTATATCATTCATTCTAGAAAACTTGATCCAATTTCTTGAAACACCAAGTTCGGTGAGTATATTACAAAACCAAAATAGTTTCATTTTCAAGAGATCGATTCACCTAATGTTAAGGAAATGAACTTTATGATTGAATCGATATAATCAACATACGCTCTGATACCACATGTTGATTATATCGTTAGAACATGAGCAATATTAACAACCACTAACATGTAAACTTAATCATAAACATTAGATAAACGAATTATTAACCATACTTACTTGTAGGAATGGTTATCTTTGAAGATGATGAAGCCATTATACTAATCTTTCTTACTTCCCTTCGGATGCCTTAGTTTTGATGGAGATGGTATGCATTTGAGATATCTTATGGTGTTCTATTGTATCTCTATTTATGCACATGCAAGACATCAAAAGGTAAGAGTCCTTTTATATTATGTAATTACATCCATCATGTAACTACCAAATTAATCATATTAATGGGGACTTTTCATGATCATTTAACTAAATTCAATGAATGATCTAGAAGACCATTTAATGTAGATTATTTTCCAACAGAAGCCTCTTTCAGTTATTACCTCATTATTATTATTTTTTATTTTTTAATAAGAATAAAAACAAATAAAATTTTGTTAATAAAATAAATAAATAATTAGATTATAATCTTCTAGTATGAATTTTGAAATTCAGGAGGCTAGTTCTTTGGCCCAAACCCACTACAAAATGAATGGTGCTAGGCCCATTTTACTATATCTACTCAAGTACTCAACTTATTACTAAAAAAAAATTGGAAATAAATAATCTCACATTTTGTGTATTGGCCGATAATAATGTCATCTTTAAAAATCATTATCAATAGTTTCACTTTTCAACTATTTTTGTCACAATGGTCCTTCGCTAAAAAATACTTAACGCCGTTAAGTTTTTTCCCAGATTCAAATCGATGTTTTAGGGTTTTTGATCGGAAAAAGGATACGAGTCGACTGATGTAAAATTTATCTCGAAATAGTGATCCAAACGAAGAATCAATGTTTCAATTTGGGAGCTTGAATTTCCAATTAACAAAAATCAAGCCATTTGAATCACCGTTTCGAGATAAGTTTTACATCAGTTGACTCATATCGTTCTTCCAATCAAAAGCCCTAAAGCGTTGGTTTGAAGCTAGGGAAAAAACTTAACGACATTAAGTATTTTTTTAACAGAGGGCCATTGAGACAAAAATAGTTGAAAGGTGGGACCGTTGGTAGTGATTTTTAAAGGTGAGATTATTATCGGCCAATACACAAAAGGTGGGATTATTTATTTCCAATTTTCCATTACTAAACAAACATTAGGTTTTACAGCCACTTTTCTTCTCTAACTTCTCGCCGGAAAACATGGGGTGCATTCATCTGGTTCATCTTTATTCTTCTTTTCCTGAAACCATTTTTTTATTTATCAAAAAATAAATAAATAAACAAACAACAACCAATCATCTTCCACTTCTCCCTCCGCCCACCCCAGCGCTTTGTGGGAAGCACCCCCTCCATAGCGCCCAAAGCACGCCGGGGATGGAGTTCGTGGCACTTTGGGGGGCTCCATGGGGTGAGGAAGCGTTCCACTACGCATGGTCTTAGTACATTACCACACCCTCTCTCTCCTTCACATCATACTCTCTCTCATCCGCTTCATATTCTCTCTTTAGTCCTTATAAACACTCTAAGAATCATCTATTGATGATGCTATAATAGATCAAACTCAATAAAGAAAGTTATAAAACAATATTAATAAAAGTTACAACAAAGATCTTTCAAATTGGAGCAATTTCAAATTGGTTTAATGCAAATTCTAAGAACATAGGATGAAATATGAATGTGCTATTTTTTTAAGTTAATAATGACCTTTTGTTTTAAGCTTACAAAATTAGCAATAGAGTACAAAAAAGATTAACACCAATACTCATATCCATGATAATCCATCACCAAGTGATATATCATCATTGTATGGCTACGCCCACCGGCGTACGCTTGTGCCATTTGCAACCCTTTTTAACTCTTTTTTTTTCCCTTCATTTTCATCCAATTCCAAAAAAAATTTTAGTGTTTACCTAAGCATATAGTATGCTCTACACATGTGTAAGCAATATCCTACGACGGCATATGACACTGTATAATGCGGTACCAGTATAACGCGGTGCCAGCCCGTACATTACGTAAATGTTACCTCCAACACAACCACAGTTAAGTGAACCATGGTTATGTTTCTTCCAAGACCACTAGAAGTTCTAGACTGGTTGTCGTGGCTGTTGATGAGGGGCACCACTGGTTGCAGCCACCGTACCAACCACCGAAGCTGCACCTAAGCCACCTCCGATCGGACCCAAGAAAGGAGCTAGGGTAAATGTGTGACAAAACCTTAAGAAATTATAGTATCGAGTCTACACTTAAGAAATTAGCTATATTAACTAATATGATATTATATGTATAGGTGAGGATTCTAAGAAAGGAGTCCTACTGGTTTAAAGGCGCAGAATCATTTGTGACATTTGATCGGTTAAAGTTAACACGCGTGTGAGGGCGGTTAGTGTGTTGTGTTGGGGTGTCGGATGATAACGAGTCTAATAAGTTTTTGCAGGATCCAAGACTCATTATCCTGTTGTGTGGTTCAACAAAGTCAATTATGCAAATGTATCAACAAACAACTACGCATTGGATGAGATCCAAGAAGTTTAAATCACCTTCTTCGTCTTCATGTTATTATTGTAGAATTCAAAGTTCCTTTATTACAATCTTTGGCTTCGATATACTCAAGTGCCTAAATTTGATTCAGTGACAGAACCAGAACTATATAACAAGGGCTAACAATGCACTAGCCTTTATATTCAACTCTAGTTCTAAAGAACAAAAGAGACTTGCGTTCGTTTTCTTTCAAAAACATACAATCATGTTCATGTTCCCTTGTTTAACAAGTAGACAGACAAATAAACGTTTAGTTTGTTGTCCAACAAAACCTTTTTGTCCAAACTCTTCTATGAATAATAAAATGAATGATTATAGAAGTAACATCACAATAACAATGAATAAACCTATGCATTAAAAGAAATACACTTCTAGCGTCTTTTATCCCGTTTGAACTTTGAACCCCTAAACTGGCCTGTCATAAGCAGTGGCGGACCCAGACATTTAACTCAGTGGGGAAGAAATATAGCAAAACAAAATATATATGACAATTGTCCTCTAAGTTTTTCATTAACCTAATACTTTTTACATCTCATCTCTTTGATCTGTTTGGTAATCCCAAATTCTTTGTATATCGGGATTCGAAGTAAGATTATCTAGATCAACTAAACTAGGCCCAAATATTGGTTTAAAAAAATTTCCATAGCACTCATAAAACAAAAAATCAAGCAGTAAAAGATCAAAAACCAAACAATATACAGTGGTGTAAACTATAAAATAACTCCATTTTCATAATATTCAAGCAAGTGAGCAACTAAAGAATTAAAATTAACAATATGAATTAAAACTTCAAAGTTTTAACAGTAAACGGTTGCATATGAAACATTACCAAAAACAAAGAAATAAGGCATCAATAAGCCAATGATATATTAATATATAAGATAAAGAAATCAAGAAGGCTTGCGAGTTAAGATAATACATACGGTCTGATTTCCTTTTTTTCATCTCTGTAAAAGTGTATATATGAACCTGATTTGATTGGAACTTGGATGGTCGCTTGAAGCTTGAACAGTCTGCCGTGTTGTTCGTTTAAGAATTAGGATCTTATTATTTTAGAGGTGTCTTTTAATTCTATCAATACTCATTAGCAAATATGAAGTGTAGGAGTGGGCTTGTTCTCATTTTATTGGGATGGGCTATAGATAAGCGGCCGAATAAAAAAAGTAAAAGGGGCTTCGAATTTCTTTATCCAAAATTAACACTAAAAATTGTAATATATATGCAGATCACAAATAATTGAGTGGGTGACTAACCCCCACTCACCAATACATCCATCCGCCACTGATCATAAGTAAACAGGTCAAAACTGTCATCTCAGAATTACTGCTGAAGATGCGTAAAACCCTTGTAAACAAATTTACGTTTATATATCTTAATGGGAAAAAAGATTCGTCAACCGCATATGCAGCACGGTCACTATCATACCAGTTACATCTTTTTAATCTAAATATGGCATACATTAAAATAAAATCTATCATTGTTGTGAATGAGAACAATTAAGCAGTTAAATTTGTGAAAAATTAAACAATACTCTCTTATTGATACAACACATCTGGAGTATGAGTAGAATTATGTCTGTTTTGCCTCGGCCAGCAAAGCTTCAAGTTCCCCTTTCCTATGTAACTTGACGGTATCTGCACAAAACCACAAATGAGGTTACACTATCATAAAACCTCCTAAATCGCTTACCCGCTATTATTGTAATAATATAGTTTTGTAATCATATACTTTAACACGTAAACAATTTATTATATTTTTTCATGATACCAACAGAATAGTTAATAAAGTAGCAAGAAAGCTATGGTAAAGTTGGTACCTGTACAACCGCCTATGTGTTTGCCCCCTGTTATCAAAGAATGAGATAAAATGAACACATTAGAAATTATTAAAGCAGAAATAATATAAATTCACTGTAAACCAATTTTATTTCTATTTTTCATTTCAAAACAACTTCTTCACACTTTGGCTTGTTCCCTTTTTCGATGATCTTTTATTGGCCTGTTTGAGATAAACATAACCCAATTCGACCCATAAATACTTAAACAGGTGGTCAAATTCACTAATATGATGATCTTTTATTGCACACTAGAGATTCTTAATGCATTTTCAACATACCAATAAAAACATTCGGAACAGTATGCTGGCCAGTAAGCCGTTCAAGAACCTTCTGTAATTGAGGTCCTTGTGCACCTGAAAAAGAAAGAAAAAGTTTTATTCAGATAGTGTAACTCCAAAAGTTAAAGTGTATACAAAAGTGAAAAACTACGTACATCGTATAATGCTTTACATGCATATAGTTATGCAGACTCCAATATAACAAACATATGGCATGTGAGACTGGTCAGAGAATCTTGACTACAAATATGTGCATATTACAAGCAATTTAGACAAAGCAGATGATGCATATACCTTTAATTTAAACTTGTGTAAAGGCATGCTTACCTAGACCAAAAATCTCGAAATTAACTTACTAATACGGTATAAGTTCCTAAAAGTTTACAAGGGTTTTAAAAGTTAACTGCATCTACTAGAGAAAAAGTATGTATGTTGTATAATACTTTGCCTACTCACAGTTAGATAGACTCCTTTATAATAGATATATGGCATGTGAGGCTTGGTAAAAGAATCTTGACTACAAAGTACAAACATGTGCATATTACAAACAATTTAAACAAAAAGTAGATGATGCATATACCTTTAACTTACACTTTGTGTAAAGAAATTTCTTCCCAATACCAAAAATCTCCAAATTAACTTAATTATATACTATAAGTTCTTAAATTTCAAGACTCTAATTCATTTTTTCAAGCATCATTTCTATTAATTATGCTTCAAATTTCGAAACTTAACATTCAACAAACCCTAACTACAAGAACAAAATGCAACAAACGCTAATGTAATGAACTTTTAAACCTAACCTGCCAGATCAGTTTAACTTCTACTTCATTAATGTACCTACAGGCTACGGCTGGCAATTTTTGTGCTTAACAGGCTCCGTATCTTAAAGTCTTAAACATGTCGACCTGTTTAAATTCATGTCTTAACAGGTTAAACACCTGTTAATAACCAGTTTATATTTTCGATTTAAAATTTTATAAAATTATGTTATTTGTTAATGAAGAATTTTATGGATTTTTGTTTCAAATATGTTGAGGAGTATTATATCGAGGTTATGTATTTACTAATAAGACTATTATGAAGTTTTAGCACTTTTTGTTTCAATATACATATGCATTATTTATCATTTCTTTAAACAGGTTTGTGTTTGGAAAAACTGGCACAATTAGTTATATACCTAAGGTAACTGTGCTTTATCGGTATGACTATGCCAGCACTAAATTTACCTTTCCCCCAAAACCATACCAAACACAACACTTACCCAATTCGACAACGAGCGGCTCCACACCTAGCCGATTAAACAACGATTTCACCTCAGATGAATACCTTCACAATCCAAATCAAATCAAAACAAGCAGCGATTAAATAACAACAAAACAGTAAACCCTAAGTGACTTACGAGCACCACGTTTTGGAATACACAACAACGGGATTGTCAGTGACGGTTATCGAGATCCGAATGAAGCGGTCATGGCACGGATCTTAAGAGCGCCGTGATGTTTTCTGATGGTTAGGGTTTTGTTATTGGTGGTGGTGAATGAGATGGATGAAGGGAAGTGAGAGAGAGAGTGGTGGTGGTGGAGGACACAGAGACAGAGGCTGTAGCTGCTGCCATTGATGCTGGTTAATTGGTTGCAGGTTTTGGTGTTGAACCTTTTGTTTGGTCTGATCAAGGGCTTTTTGGTCTTATTTGAACCTTTTCTTTGCGTAAAAGGAAACAAAAGTTATAATAAGAAAGTGATCATATTTTTTTTATAAACGCTTGCGTGCGTGGCTGGCTGGCTTATATTAATACAAAACTATGCTAAAAAATAATTATTATGTGAACATAGGTGTTCAATAAAAAACTTGCATTATGTAAAACATGCGTGTTTCATAAAAAACTATCTACTTTTACGTACTTAAAGGCAAGCTTAATAAACAAAAATAATCCAAAATATACATTTTAAATCCTTGGGGGAGCCGTTAGTCGAGATACGGAATTCATTAGCGGACTTGCTGTGAAAAGGGCTCCGCGGGCTGTGGAACTGATGAGCCATCTCCCACGTTTACAGGACCCCCAATGTGAGCTCCTTTTGCTTCGCTCATGTATGGGAGTGGGTAAGTTGTTGTTCGGCCTCAGAACGTGCCAACCTGTGTTTGTAGGGGAAGCTGTTTCTGTTTTTGACAATGGCCTTCGAGGGGCGATTGAGGACATCGTGGTTTGTGGTGGTGCCTTTTTTGGGGAATTTCAATGGAGGTTGGCATCACTTCCGACTCGTTTTGGAGGTTTGGGTTTATGTTCAGCTTCAGACGTATCTGCATATGCGTTTGTGGCCTCGAGGGCACAATCTTGGAAATTGCAAGACCACATCCTTCGAGATTGTTGTATTGATAGGTTTGACTCCGATTATGGGAGTGCGATAGATCGGTTACACATTTCGCTTCTAGAGTTTGATATTAGCGGTTTCTCTATTAAAGACACCGCCCCACCTAAAGCCCAACATGCTTTGGTGAGTGCCGTTTATAGTGGAATCATCCAGAGTCTGGAAGTGAAGTTTAATTTATCTCCTCGTCAGAAAGCGGTGTTTGAGTGCCTTCGGGCTCCCCGGGCTCAAGATTTTTTAAATGTTAACCCTATTGAAGGATTAGGCCAACATATGTCGGATTTGGAGTACTGGACCATCCTTAAGTATCGACTAATGATCCCTTTGTTCCCGGTAGATGAGCCATGCCCAGTTTGCCGCAAGGTTTGCTTGGATTCTTTTGGTGAACACACAGTTCATTGTAAAGAGTTACCTGGGTTTAAGTACAGACATGATTTGGTGAGGGATGTTCTATGCGATGTTTTTAAACGGGCTGGAATTTCGATTAAAAAGGAGGCCCCCGTAAACTTTCTTACGGATCCTCTTGAAGGAAGATCTACTTTACGACCAGCCGATATTCTTGTTTTTGGGTGGGTAGGGGGTAAACACGCTTGTGTGGATCTCACAGGAGTGTCCCCTCTTGTTGGTCTTAGGGATAATGGTTTTGTAGCAGGCCAAGCAGCATTGAAGGCGGCATCGGGCAAGGTTGTTAAACACGAGAAAGCTTGTTTGGAGAATCAACACGTGTTTATCCCCTTCGCCTTTGACACATTTGGTTTCTTAGCTCCGGATGCTGTAGACCTTCTGAACAGAGTTCGAAAAGTCGAGCATAGTAATTTATCGGCCGATAAGAGCCAAAACTTTGTTTTTAGTAAAATTGGATTTGCTATCCAAAAGGGGGTTGCGACATAGCTTGTTGCCCGCTTACATGCCACTTTATTGTAAATCGTTTGGTTGTTTTTTAATTGTTATTTCATAAAAAAATTTAAATCTCAAGGGATCAAATGTGTACTAACCTAAAGTCTACTAACGTACAACCCAAATCTCAAGGGACTAAATTTGCACACACCTAAACTCTAATGTAGCAATTCACTTTATATAATTTAAACTAGTGTGTTCCCTTCGTGCGTTGCGTGAGGACCATAGGAACGGGCTCAGTGACGGAACAAGAGCTTTTCAATCGGGGGTTGCAATATAATTTTTTTTATATCAAGATCATGGTTGTGCGACAATATGAATCCTCTCTATGATTTAAAACTGTGATGTAACTATATATTATTTTAAAAAGAATCATAAAAAGTAAAAAAAATAATAACATATTTGAGATCAAATAAAGTCTAAGAGGTCTTTTTAGAAGAAGGAAAAAAAAGGAGCATACGATAATAAAATTTGACAAAAAATTAAATGTGTTACTAAAACTAAGAAATAAATTTGAAACTTAAAGTTGTAAAATTATATATCTAATTTTTTAATAATAAAATTAAGATGACTGGTAGAGTAAAAATGTACTTATTGGTGAGAAGATATCTAGATCATTTTTTTACTGCACATTTACAATTTAGCATTTACTTTAGCCTTAACAAAAGTGAAAAAAAAAATTCTCAAAAAAGTATTTATGAAAACAAATTTCAAGTTTTAGCCTTCAGGTATTTTTTATAAGAATTCCAAAAATAGGTATTATAAACTAGTTGTGACGAGTAAATTATTTTAGTACACGAATAGTTTGTAGAGCCAATTAAAACATGCCACATGGCCATAAACTAACCGTGATGAGTACGTTCACTAACCATTTAGTCGTCATGACTAAAGAAGTTGCATGCTTCGTAATCAGCACTCACGAGTACTGCATAAATGGTTTAGTCGTGACGAGTAGATTACAAGTTTCCAAGACACTGGTAGTTTACTAAACTAACCATAACGAGTTGTTTTGTTTACCAAATTCATCGAACCGGTTAGTTTTACAAGAAACTAACTGGACCCGTTAGATTGAAAGCTCAAATAGTCATTACGAGTAGTTTTTCCTTATACATTCCCAATACGAGTAGTTCTTCCGTTAACATATCCAATGCGAGTAGTTTGTTCTAAAATGTACTCGCGGCTGTTTATTATTATGTTAATATACTCGGCTCATAACTTTCTAGTCTAAACTAGTTGTTACAATGTTGTTTTGAAGTTATGGGGTTTATACCATTTACCGCACTATCTTTGTCACAACCTGGCCAAAAGCGGCGGAACATGCCGGGGCGCAACGTGATTGTTTCAATTCACACAACACTATTAAAGTGTCAATATTTAAACAACAAATTTATTTCATTTAACATAAAACACAACACAACTTGTTCATACAAATACAACAAAATACAAGAAAAATAAATAGTTCATTTACTAATAATCCTAACGGTCCAAAATGAAAATAATATCTTCAATCATCAATCAACCAATAATCAAACCTGTAACGTTGCATAAAATATATTTTGTCAACATGAATGTTGGTGAGAAATTCCATGATTTTTGTATAGATATAATATGAGGCAAATGTAACAGTTCGGTTTTTCCATATACGTATTCGTATTTGTTTACCCGATTCAGGATTGTAATTCGGATCTTTCTTATCAATAATGCAATTATTAGTAAATTAATTTTGTTTAATTTAGTTTATAATTCCTTAAGTTTCAATTGTGTCAAATAACCCTTAGAAATCTTAAATTCGCTTAACATGATATCTTGGTTCATTCTCTGTATTTTGGTCGATATATCAAAGATTACAAGACCCGATTTCGTTATCAATATGTTATTCGTTTATCAAAACAAGTCGGTTTCTTGTTCTACAAGTTGTTATACTAACTATATAAACAAACCACAACTCCAAACCCTAGAGGTTACTGAAATATTGAATTCCTAGCAGTCACATTCATTAACCCGATGTTTACACTCTCGTTTTGGCTTATTTACTCGAAGATTACAAGCTGCGGTTTGACTTTGACGAGTTTATGACCTTTGACTTCGATTCCCGTCAACTCAAGCATTTTTCGGGTAAGTTGTTAACTGAGGAATTGTTCATTATAACTCACTTGTCGATAACCCTCAATCAATTTCTGAGATTGAGGGATATTGACAGGTTAATTTTACTAAAACCCGTTTAAGGGCATATTGGTCAATAACTTTGATTAATCAATTTCTCATAATTCTGGTCGGAATCGAATTTCAGTCCAGAAGACTTTTATTTTTGTTTCGTGATTTTAAGGATACTGAACAAAACTCGACTTCCAACTCACTGTTCGGATTCTGGTCAGTACCATCTCACTTAAACATTTATTTTTTCATAACCGGAGTTCTAGACATCCGTTTGTAATGATTCCAAGTGCAGTATTTTTGGTTTTAATAATAGTTATTTGTCTCAAAGTTTCAAGTTTATTTGATTAACCTTAGTCGACGCGTTAAAGAACGATTCGCTTATTTTCTCATCGTTTATTCTTATTATTATTCACTCGCCTAAACTATAAGGTGAGATTTATTATTCCCCTCTATTTTACTGATTTTAATAAGTTTTGGGGACATATGCGTATTAATATTTACTTTTATATTACATACATACACAAACCAGCAAACGTATAATTGTGTGTATTCGATCAAATGCTATTTGTTACTTGCTTATGTGTTTACTTTATCGCATCGAAGAGGTCCATCATAATAATCACATTATAGTATGATCATACGACTGTCACATTAGCCAACGTCCGCTCACATGGCAATGGTCAACTGACACATTAATTGTTCACGGTTTGATTGTTTATTACCGCATTTATTTCGTTTTGCTTATTTATATTTATATTATTGTATCATGAAAACTAGTGATATTCTCACTCAACCTAGTGTTGACAAAATCTACTTCATTTTCTACGCATATGCAGGTTACCAGTTGACTTGAAGTTAAGGTGAAAAATGCTTAGAAGGACCTTGGGAAATAAAACGAAGCCTATCTATATTTTACTTTGTTTGGAATTATTTATTTGTTTGGATTGTTTTGTTATGTTTCGAATGTTTGTGCACTTTAACTTGAAATAAATAAATTTAATAGATATTGTCATATTCTTATTTTATAATAGTACCTTTTGAGCTGTGAACAATCATTTCGCATCCCGGCATTTCCACCATAGGCTGGGTTGTGACAGCAAAATCCACAGCTCTTATGTGAAACCGTAAATAATAACAACAATTGCAGTATATAAATCATAAATAAATGAGGCTCCTTTCTAATAGGTAAAAATACCAAATTACAAGGAGGAGCTTATGATCATACTTATTGAGGATAAGGATGAGACCAACCAATAAAAGCAATAAACATTTAGCAATTAATCATATGAGGCATATAACACACAATCGAGCAATTATTCTAAGTAACACATAAACTAGGGTTTGCGGTTTGAGAATCTAAGTCTTAAATCATTTTTGTTTGAATAAGTATGCAAGCTACCTCCAAAATATAAAAGCGAAAACGGGGATGAAATTACTCACTTGGAAAATAGTGATGGCTATGAAGAAAACTTAGAATAATAATAATAATCTTCAAGAAAGCGAGCTGACGATTTAACGTGTGTGTCCTAGATTGAAAGATCTTGAGTTAATAATGAGTCTTAAAGATGAGATATAAATGGTATAAAAGTTCATAAAAACATGGCTTGGGTTTTCGGGATTATATTTTACAAAATGCGGTTAATAAAGTAAGCATAACATGAAATGGGTATTACATGAAACCGGGCCTTTGATGTTTTGTTTTACTCAACCTTTGTTAAGCTTTACATAGGAGAGTTGGTTTAGTGCTAGTGTGCACGATCCCGCTAATGTAAGCATCAATATCCGACTTTTAAGATTTGTTCGGTTTAGTCGGTTCGGGACTTGATAAAGTAGCAAATCCACATCCTACTTAACAAACATTTTAAATATATGAATAACTTCAATAAAATCAGTAGCTTAAACAAGTTTGGGGATTTTTATCAGTTAAAGTCCCAAACTCGGGTTTAAGCGAGTGTAAGTCGGCACGATCTTGGTATAAAACCAAGTTTGGTTCCGACACATCATAATCTTAGAAATATAAATAATATAAAGTGCAACATGAGTTAAAAAGGTTTGGAAAGATTTTTGGTAGTTTGAACGGTGACTAACTCGTTAAGACGAGTAGTTCGACTTTTACTTGGTTTTTACCCGAAACTTGGTTTAAGCCAAGATTTGTTCCAACACTTCTAAAATCTTAAATAACATGAGTAATATAAAATAAAATGTAAAAATAAAAAAGATAAGTTGAACTTTTGGTGATTTGAACATTAACTAACTTATTAAAACAAGTGTTCGGTTTTACTCAATTTTTACCTGAAACTTGGGTTCAAGCCAAGATTTGTTCTACACTTCCATATCAACCATATAATGACTACAACATGAAGAAAAACTCAAATCTAAAGTGTTTCATACAATATCTTTGTTTAAAAGTTAATTAAAGTGTTTAAACTAGTGTTTAGTTTTGGTTCGGTCCTTGACTTGGCATGAGACTGAGGATGGTTACCACATGCCCAAAACCATAGAACTAAAATAATGTAAAATTTCCATATCTAAACTCAAACAAGAAAGCTAAGCGGGTAAACTTCCCGAAAACGACCCAAACGAGCCTAAAATGCAAAAATAAGTGTTCGGAGGTCCAAATACCTTAAACAAAGATGGAAATGGTTTTCTTAACATAAACTAACTTAAAACAACTGAAAATATCATAAACATATACCCGAGAAGGTTTGAAAGGCAAGATTCGGTTCCGTTGACTTTCAAAGTCAAACTTAAGCAATACTAGCTAGAACAACTTGCAAGTTCAGGCAATTTGGGAGAGAAGAATGAAAATGTGAAGGGAAAAACGGTTGAGATGGGTGGGTATTTATTGGGAAATATTAGGGTTTGAAGGATTGGGTAAAGGCTTTATCCAATGGATAACCGGTACACTTCGATTCTTTATTTAAAAATGAGTTTTGATTTAAATAAATTATAAACAGAGATAAAAACATGTTTGAAGGGTTCTAGAATAATTATGGGTTGAGTCTTGGTTGGTTTGGATGGTTACAACACGAATTCAGGCCTTAAACAAGCTTAATCACATTATAAGTGTTTATTTTATCACATTCGGAGAAGTCCATCATAATCACATTATAGTATGATCATACGACTGTCACAGTAGTCAACGCCGCTCGCATAGCAATGGTCAATTGACACATTAATTGCTCACGGTTTGATCGATTATTACCGCATTTATTTGTTTCGTTTTGCTTATTTACATATATTATTGTATCATGAAAACTGGTGATATTCTCACTCAACCTAGTGTTGAAAAAATCTACTTTATTTTCTACGCTATGCATGTTACCAGATGACTTGAAGTTTAAGGTGAAGAACGCTTAGAAGGACCTAAGGCAATAACATGAAGACTATCTATAGTTCTATTTTGTTTGGGATTATTTATTTGTTTTGGATTGTTTTGCCATGTTTTGAATGTTTGTGCACTTAAATTTGAAATAAATAATTTAATAGATATTGTCATATTCTTATTTTATGATAGTACATTTTGAGCTGTGAACCATCAATTCGCACCCCGGCATTTCCGCCGTAGATTGGGGTGTGACAAATCAGGTTTTGGCTACTAAGACGGCATATGATCATAGTAACATGCTAGACTTCTGATGGACCTCTCTGAAATACAATAAATAAACAATTAAAGAAACAATAATTAAATCATTTAATTGATAACACACAACACTCACAGTTTGCTAGTGCGAATAACATATAATATGTAGATACTGATAAGTATGCAAGTGTCCCCAAAACGTTTAAAATATGTAAAAAGTGGAGAATGACTTCTCACCTTGACGATTAAGCGAAAGACCGAGAGATAAAATAAACGAGCAAAGTTAACGGGATGATTGTTCTAATCCAACCAGACCTGATACTTATACAAAATAAAATAGAATCAAAACCAAGAACAAAGCCGTGGAATCAATCCAAACGGATGTATAGGACTCCGGTTATGAGATTTTCAGTAAATAAGTGAGTTGGTACTTATTAGAATCCGAACAGCGAGTCGGAAGTTGGGTTTTGTTCAGTACACTCAAAATCTCAAGAGAAAACTAAAAGTCTTATGTACCGAAAGCTAGTTCCGACCAGAAGTGACAAAAATTGATTCGTCAACTTTGTTAACCAATTTGCCCTTAAATGTGTTGAAGTCCAATTGACCCGTCAATTCCCCTCAATCTCAGAAACTGATTGAGGGTTATTGATCATTGAACAATGGAGAACAACTTTACAGAAGACAACATACCCGGAAAGTGCTTAGATCGATGAGAAAACGGAATCAAACACCGGAAAACACCAAAGTCAATTTGAATACAAACAATCTTGAAGAAAATAATAAAGAACGAAGGGAAGAACGGGTTTTCTTGAAAGTAACGGCTGCTACTGAGTATATTAGGGTTTAGGGAAAAGAGTTGCAGGTTATTATGACCTTGTTTATATAGGAAGAGTAAACTAATGTTAATTTTAGTCGAAAGACTTGTTTAAGCAACAATATCTTGTTTAATGAGCAAATCAACTAAAAATAAACAAAAATTCATTCTTAAGGAAGGGGCAAATGTATATGGACATGTACCAAGTCTAGGAGGGTTTTCTTGGAGCTTAAAGCACGAGATTTGATCCAAAATTAAACGATTTAGCATTAAACACAAGTTAGGACTTAAAATAAACAATCTTGCTGATCTGGGGGTCTGGATGCACCTCGCGACCAGATAGGGTCTCCCATGTCGCGTAACGCGGCGTGGAGAAAAATCTGATCTTTTCCTTTTTTTCAATTTTGATCCCTGAAATTTCGAAAATGCATTTTTTAGCCATTTTAAGCGATTTTAAGAGTTTCTAAGGACTATTTGGCATGATTGAAAGTTATGAAATTATAAACCAAGTTAAATACAAGTTTTTATTAATACAAAATATCCTATTTATATTCCCGGTCAGGTAAACGAATACGGTTATGAATTGTTAGGGCACGGATTTTCAGTATCCTCGGCGAAGATTATATTCAAAACGAATCCAGGATGTGGTATCATCCAAGGTAACAGGTATCCTAATTACGTTATACAACGAACGCAATATTTGCTACTTTCCATGTTTACCATGTCAAAGACCGTTGCTTGATCTCCCGGAGACTCACGCTTTCAGTTGATAGATCGTGGCAAAAAAGGAAACGTGTTGATTGAGAGATTAACGGCTAATTAGATTTAGTCCAAAAGTTTCCTAAATTATAGGCAATAGTTGTTAGACTTTGTTTATTATAAATAGAGCTCTAAACATTGATCATAACACACACTCTAGCACTCGAGAACTTACTAGTACTTGCATTCTTATAATCACGATCAAGTTTGAGCTCCACACTTGTAATCACCTTTATTATTAATAAACCGGTGGTGATAGTTTTCACCACCCGGGGTTTTTTTCTTGTTATCCTAAGGATAGCAGGTTTTTTCCTCGCAACAAATCTCTGTGTTCAAACCTATTTTACAAGCACCTAGTCCCGATTTACTAAAATGGTTACAAAATCACTATTGTCAATTTTTGACCAAAACATGAATATGAAAAATCCAAAGTGTTACACCAGCATATGCATCAGTGTTAATATTTTGGGGGAAAATATTATTCATAAAAATCATTTGGGAAGCTATTGCTCACTTGCCGACTTGGGCATTCTAAAGGTGTGTAAAAACTTTAATTAGTACAGCCGCCATAGTGCGAAGCCATGACTCCAAAACCTGTAGCATCCCTTTGGTATGCCCAATTGTAAATGCCACCTTCGTTAAAAGATAAGGCACCACCTTGTGTATTATGAAAACTTTGGTTATTAGCAATACTAAAAGATGATGTTTCACCTACACTATCATTTGGATTTTTATCAATGTTCGAATTTTCATTATGGGTGTTTTCAAAATTTTGGTCACGCCTAGCACGTGCCTACGCATCCTTTGTAATGTTTGTAAAGGTGCATTTGGGAAATCATATTGGTTCATATTTGTAGCCAAATGTGATGGTTGGTATTGCATATATTCTTGAAAACTTGTAAGTCCCATATATTGTGCCGCCACAAATGAAATGGCTCAAAATAATGAGATTGATCAGGATGCATTTCTATTAAATTTCTCACGTTTCTGTAAACTTGGGACATCTCTTCACCCTTCAATATATAATAAATATTAGATAAACATTAGTTATTTTGTAAAACAACGAAATAAGATGTTAAATACAAAATTATATACGAGCAACAACATACCAATAGTTCAAATCTACCGCCGTGATTTTGTGAGGCTCCTGCTTGTCTAGGGTTAGAAATATAACATACGGTTTGAGCCATGAACCATGTCATATATTCTTCGCTACCAAAACTTGTATCACATGGTATACCATTTACAACATTGTTTAACCTCCCTTGCCACGTTTCAACATAAATTAAGTGTTCACTTTTCGAATCCTTTGCTTGTCCTTTTAGGTTGACTTTATGCATTCTCATGTGTTCTTCTTTGTTAAAGATCAAATTTCTAGGGTTGGTTTGTACCATTCCAAATTGTCGCATAACCCTGTTTAGTAAATGCGGTTCAACAACTTCCCAAAATACGAGAGCCGTATCACATCTCCAACTATCTTTTTCACTTAAACTACTTTCCGGAAGGCCTTCTACTTGAAAATGCAACATCCAACTATCTTTTTCACTTAAACTACTTTTCAGAAGGCCTTCTCCGGTATAGGTTTACGTCTAATGCATCCCCAGAATTTTTGATAACCACGACGAACTATTAGGGGTTCTTGACTGAAATTGTTATTATGGAACAAATGATAGGCTCGGTGATTTTCAGCTAAAAATAACAAATTAGAATTACTTGGACCAGGAAATACTCGTGAATTCATTTTCTATTCTCACAACACAGGTTATGAAGCTCCTAACAAATTAATTGAAGAAATGATAGGATGGCTTTGATGAGGATACCAAAATCAACTTCCATATATATTGCATGATGGATTCTAAAAATGCATGTACGAATCTTTCAATTAAAAATCGGTAAGTTCACGAATTGATTATACAATTGTAATGTCACTTCAATGGAGAAAAAACAAAAGCATCAATATCACAAGTGAAGAATACTGAATGCTAAAAAAAATCAAACCGTGGTCTAGAACCACGAGTTGTCTAAAAAACAAAAAGGTGCATGTGAACATTTTGCACTTAACAAAAAAAATAATAATAAAAAGACAAAATAGCAAAAGACATCCTTTACCTTTAACCTGATTTTCATGTTTCAAATTTGTTTCACGTTATGTCCTTTGTCACTAACCCAGTTAATTTTTTTTGTTAAATCTTGTCACGTATCTTACACATGAGAGCAATGTGGTCATTTTAACCCTTTAAGGACTTTTTATGTAATAATCTCTATCTCTCCCCCCCCCCCCTCTCTCTCTCCTTTCTTTCTCTTTTGATTCTCTCTCTACTTCTTGTCTGCATCTCCACACATCTATTTACCTCCTACCTAAACCACCGGTCACCACCACCATTAACAGCATTGTTCACCACCACAAACACTACCACCAATCCCCATTTCAATTTCATGACTCATTAATAATTCCTAAATTCAGTTCAAAACAAGAGTTAGGGTTTCATTAATAATTCATATCCCATCATCTTGCAATATCTTAAATTTCTTGAAAGACTCTAAAACAAATCTTCAATCGGTGGCTCCAAATTTAGATGGAAGTTTAAAGATGATACGAAACCCTTGAAAAAAAACTCCAAATCAAGATGATGATTGCTCCGATGATGATGATTCTAGTTCAATGAAACGGATCAACAGACTGTTTGGGTTCTCTATACAACGACGGCGATAACCGGTGACTCACTGGTTCTTTCCCGGTGGCTTCAACAACCGCGATAACATTTGTTTCTGGTGGCATGGTGGCTTCATCGGAAAAGCTGCACCGCTAGAGGTTCCCTAGTTGGAAAAGCTAAGACCGCCGGTTCAGTTCGGGTTTCACAAACCCTAGAACAATGGGTAGCAGTGGATTTCCATATGGTAGCCACTTCATCTTAAATTTGTGGCCCACTGGTGGCTGTCGGATCTGAGCATCGCCGGAGAATTAGGGGGGTAGTGTTGGTTCTTGGTCGTGATTGGTGATGTTGCAGCTAGGAAGCAGATAGAGGAACAAAAGAAAAAGAAAGAAAGAAAAAGAAAGAAGAAGAGAGAGAGAGTTAGGTAGAGAGAGAGAGTTTATTAAAATGAACACACTGCCCTCATGTGCAAGGCACATGATCAGATTAAACAAAAAAATTTAACTGGGTTAGTGACAAAGGACGAAACATGAAAGGAATTTGAAACATGAAATACGTCTTCTGCCATTTCTTTCATTAAAGGATGTCAAATGAAAATCAGGTTAAACGTAAAGGACATCTTTTGTCATTTTGTCTAATAAAAAACATCAACCCATGGTTTCAAACCACGGCTTGACTATCAAAACCACCTCACTCACGAAAAGCAGTATTAGGTTGTTATTTTGGGTGCAATCCGTGGTTTCAAACCACGGTTTGTATTATTTTAATCATACTTTATTGTTTTATGAAATTTCATCTAACGTACCAGAGGAAAAAAAGAAAAGGCAACCCGTGGTTTCAAACCACGGTTACACCATTTGTGAAAAAAGTAAAAAAACATACCACTTTTGAAACAACTTTTCTAACACTATTTTTGAAAAAAAATTCACACATTGTGACATTGTTCCGGGTCCTTAGGCTACAGGTGCATATTCAACTAGTCATGTATGCAAGTGTAATTATCATGTGTGTTGCCACAAAAATAACCATGTGCTTATAATTATTTGAGATCTCTTCATCATCTAACGATACCAGCCTTATTCACTTGTCAATTGTTGCTTCCACTAGTTACATTTCAAAACACTACCAAACAGGTTATCCTCACGAATTGGCGGGTTAAACCCAACACGGATATAGGAATATAGGAATTTTGCATGAATTCAAGTACGACTCGTGTATTAGGAGCCCATGAATTCGATCAATGAAGCAAACATGCAATGTTTATTTCAATCTTGGTTCTTGAACAATTGCCTGGATTAATCTCTGAATCGTGAATCACTTTCAGATAAACATATTTACGGATTACACGCAATGATTTATCGGATCACGCAATGATTTATCGGATAAGACAGAGTTTTTTCTGTAGATGGAATTGAATTTTGATGATTCTATAAATGTAATGAAGAACCAGAGAAGAGTAACTGTCTCTTCTGTTCTATCTATTCGATCAAGTAAGGGAATCCCACATAATGAAACCATCAACCTATAAAAACTGATTCCCATATCTCTTATCCCACATAAGCCCAAATATTTAATTACAAGCCCACATAACATTATACTTAAGCCAAAGTATAGCCACATAATAAATTCAAATAACATTTAGAATTAAATTGAGCTCGCACTCCTGCGTCACCTAACTTGATTAATCTCTAACATTATTTCCTCGATCGACAAGTTAATTCAATAACACTAAAATAACCAACAGTTTTAACCCAAACTTCTTATATAATGTTTTACATATTACTACACTGCATTTAAAAATCGACATCATTTCTAACTTCTGCATTTTGACATAAAAAATACCTGTAACATTATTCAAATAAACGGGTCAACACACAAAAGTTAGTCAATTACCGACCCATTTAGCTAAATTTATTCACATTTTATCCTGAAACCAATCCAACCCCATATATATTATATACTGTTCTAAGTAAACACTAATTAAACTAGTACTTATAAAGCATATCGTTCTAGATGTATTAAATGTTGTTTCAACATAACTCAAGACAACTATATCTGTAGCACAATATTCCTGTCCCGGTGTTTATGTACAACTGTGAATGCATTGGTACAATTCCAATCAAGAATAATCTGAAACATATGCCAAAATATTAAACAAAAAAGAGTGAAATCTAATTCTACATGATTTAATGATGATTCAAGCCCTGTAGCAGATTGAGGTTGAGAAGACCTCAGATGCACCAAAACAGGGGGAGAATGATGAAGAAGCATATGCTCTTATGATGATAATTGAAACCTATAATGAGGCCAGTGATGAAAGTGCAGGTGTTGGAACATCAAATGCTCTAAATTTGTAAACAAAGAATATAATGAGCAAGAAGTAGAAGAAAATGTGAATATAAGACAGGCATTCCATGAGGGGGAGTTTGAAGCTAAAGAAGAAACCCCATAACAAATTGAGAAAAGAAAACAAAAAGGAAAAGGGGTTGCTCAGTCTGAAGAAGATCTTCACCCCAAGGCTACTCCAAGAGTAGTATCTGGTGATGAAATTTTGGAAACAAATGAAGTAAATGATCCAGATATAGCTGAGGTGGAATCTGTTAAAACTGAAATGGAGATCATGGATGAAGAAAGGGCTAGCTATTGAAGAAGAAGAGGAGGAAATTCCTCAGGAGTTGCTGAAGACTTTAATTGAAATGAAAAAGAAATATGAAGAGGAAGAAAGATTGAGGAAATTGGCTAATAAGACTATAGGGGCTGCCATGGAATAAGTAAAGAAGAGTCAATCTGAAATTCCTCAAACTGAAACAAGTCCTGCAATACCAGAACAACATGAAAAATCAGAAGGACTTAGTTTTGGATTACTTACAAAATTAGTTGTCTTGAGAATTTATAATAATATTCTGAAGAATCCAGAGAGACATGATCCTGAACTAGTGGCTGCTGCAAGAAAGACACAAAAAGAAATACAAAATAGAAGCAGTGAGCAGACTGAAAACCTATCTGAACCAAGAATTGAAGAAATAGTTGATGATGAGCCTGTTGAAGAGGTCACTGAACCAACTGTCATTGAACCAATTATGATTGAAGAACCTGAGCCTGAGGCTAGAAAGTCAGTTAAAAGAAAAGATACTTCAGAGAAAGAGACTCCTAGGGCCAAAAGGCAAAAATCAGTCAAGAAAGTCTACACAAGGAGTGATAAGCCTAAGGTTGTTGATAAGAATAAGATTGTTGATGAGCCACAAGTCAGTCAAACTGAAGAACCTATGATTGAGGCTCTACAAGACTTAGATGAGCATGCAGATGACCATGCAGAAGTTGAGGAAGATGAAGAGAGGCTAAAGAGTGATCTAAAGATCATATTCCTTATTCAATGTGGACTGAATTTCGAAAATCTTAAGAGAATGACTGAGCAGTTAGCCGAGTTAAAAGCCAAAGAAAAGAAAGAAAGGCTAGAAAAGGAAGAGAAAAGAGATCATGAAAAGAAAGCCTATCTTTTAAGCCTGGATTATGAAGAAAGACATGTAGAGATGATGACAAGGGAAAGTAGAACAGAAGCAGCAGAGGAATGGAGAAGAAGAGATTCACAAAGAGCCTTCCTTTTAAAAGCTGGACATCCTCCCTCTTACTTAAATCGTCAATCGTTTGAAGTTTTTGACAAAATGTACAGAAATGCTATTGTTGATGATACTTCAAAATTTGTACAAGAAGTAAGAAGAAAATATGCACAAGGAAAGAAAGAATATGAAGATCTAAAAAAGAAACATAAAGATATCAAATTCTTAGAAGTGCATGGATATAAGTATGACTCAGTAAAAGACTTAACCGTTGATGAATTGAAGAGAAAGGTAAAGATGGTGAAGGACTCACACAAAGACGAAAAATGTGCTATGGATTGTAAAAGAAAAATGAAAGAAAAAGAGAAACAAGATAAGGAGAAAGTAGAGGCTGAGAAGAGAAAAGCTGAGGCAGTGGAATGGTTCAAAGATCCTGATAGAGTGAAGACCTTGAAGGATATACTATTAAAGAAGGGGATCACAGAGACTGAATTTGACAGCCTGCCTCATGAACAAATTCTGGACATTTATCATAGAGAGCAGAGGCGATGAAGAATCTAAAAGAAAGCATGGGAAGATAATATCTACAACAAGGTTTAGGGGACTTGTTGTTAGACCTGAAGTTGAAATGCAGCAAGCTTCATAACTGAATATGGTCAAGAGACACACTTGTATTTTGACATAAGATCAAGAACTCTGAGAGTCATAACTAAAAATGGTCAAGAAACAAAAATAATATTCAAGAGTGACTTCAGAAGCTTCACCAGAGAACAATTAGAAAGAATGGCACAGCTGGAGCTTTATGACAATCAAGACAGGAGCAGAAAAGCTTGCCAACAAAGAAATGATCTCTCTAAGTACCTAAAAGAACAATTTGAAAAGGGATTTCCATTCCTTAACCAAAAGCAAAGAGAATCATATATAGAAGCAGAGAAGGAGAGGAGGAAGAGAAAGTTAGAGATGTCAAATTATCAGAGCTCTCCCTCTGGGAAACCAAAGGAAAGAAAACACAACAGGATAGAGGCTTAAGCTCTGTGAGAAGAACATTGAGAGAAAGTCTGGCTATGAAAAGAGAGATGGAAGTGCCAAATTCTGAAGTGCAACAAGATTGACAAATTGTTCATCTTACTTATAATAGGCAAAGTGACTCTGTAACTCTTAGAAACTCTCATGGACGAACCATAGCTGTTGTTGAGCATGATGCAGAGTTGCAATTCATACACATCCAGGATCTTCAGGACATTATCAATGTAGATGTTCCTATAGATTCTGATGATGGTGTAGAATTAGAGATGTTTAAATAAAGGGCTGCAGCAGTAAGACTAGACAAGATACAAGAAGCTGAAAGGAGCCAAGGCTGATTATCCTTGTTTATCTTTTTGCATTTTATGTTTTGTGTGTTTTGATTTTGTAATTTGAATGAAATGTAAATTTGATATGTAATGCCCAAGTGGCAGAATTCCCATTTTGTAATGTAA
The DNA here is from genome assembly GCF_021521415.1 of Bidens hawaiensis. Lineage (NCBI taxonomy): Eukaryota > Viridiplantae > Streptophyta > Magnoliopsida > Asterales > Asteraceae > Bidens > Bidens hawaiensis. The sequence continues at coordinate 241,967 of NW_027505121.1, forward strand.
TGACTTTTGCTTAAATTAACTATCTTTAGAAAATTGATACATTTGTAGCTATATGCAGGTATGTTTTGGTGCATATGAGCTAGTTCCAATCTAGGGGAGATTGTTGAGTCGGATATTCACAAAGGAAGATTGGACTCTTCTCAACCTCCTCAAGGAATCGGCTAAGTATGGACTCCGAGCAAGCTTGGACCTTCAAGCATGGTTTTACTACCTCGAGCACGATGTATTATGGCTATAATACTATCTTCTGGAAATTACTCTAAGTGTTGAAGGCTTCGAGCAAGCTACACTTCATCAAGCAAGAATATTCTTCATCGAGTATGGATTGCCAATCGAGCAAACATCTTGAGTTATCCAGCTTAAACCAAGTGTTCCGAGCACACTGGTGGATCGAGCATGGATACAATAAAGAAAGATATCAAATGTTCTAAGTATGCTGAAGATTGTTCTCAATAAGTCACCAAGGTAGGATTGAAGATATCTAGAAGAACAGGGCCTATAAATAGTGTCCTAGGTTTCCATTTATTAAGAGGGTGGATAAGGCACAGAATACAAGAGCACAAACACCTGAGCAAATATTCCTTTTGTGTATTCTCGTACCGCCGCCACCTTCACAAAACTCTAGACATTCCTTTCACCAAATCACTGTTCCATTAATGATATATTTAATATAGTGAATCTTTGTCTTTGAATATTGTTCTTACTGGTTATCTATTGTTATTCATGCCTTTATTCACATCCCTTGAATATACTGATTCCGCCGGAATATTCAAGAGGCCTTTGGGTTTATTAGATCTGGTTTGTTCTTGTTAACCTACTAAGGTTTGCACTAGGTCCGGTCCTGACAGGTACGGTGGGAAAATCATATTGGTTCATATTTATAGCCAAATGTGATGGTTGGTATTGCATATATTCTTGACAAACTTATAAGTCCCATATATTGTGTCGCCACATTTGAAATGGCTCAAAATACTGAGATTGATCAGGATGTCTTTCTATTAAATTTCTCACGTCTCTGTAAACTTGGAACATCCCTTCACCCTGCAATATACAACAAAAATCAGATAAACATTAGCTATTTTGTAAAACAACGAAATAAGATGTCAAATACAAAATTATATACAAGAAACAACACACCAATAGTTCAAATCTACCGCTGTGATTTTGTAAGGTTTCTGCTTGTCTAGGGTTAGAAATATAAAATACGGCTCGAGCCATGAACCATGTCATATATTCTTCACTACTCACACTTGTATCACATGGTATACCCTTTACAACATTGTTTAACCTCCCTTGCCACATTTCAACATAAATTAAGTGTTCCATTTTTCGAATCCTTTGCTTGTCCTTTCTAGTTGACTTTGTGCATTCTCATGTTTTTTTTTTTTTGTTAAAGATCAAATTTACAAACCATTCCAAATTGTCGCATAACCCTTCTTGGTAAATGCGGTTCGAACAACTTCCCAAAATATGAGAGCCGTACTCCAACTATCTTTTACACTTAAACAACTGTTCGGAAGAAGGTCTTCTACTTGAAAATACGACATCCAATTAAACTGTTAATAAAATTAAATTATATTAACACAATCACAATATGAATAAAGTTTATATGCATATACAATTTTGAATACCTCGTATATTTGTAAAGATTGTAACTGTGAACGGTAGTGGGAGAGCGCATGATTTTATGTTTCACGAAAACTTAAAGGAGAATTCCACCTGATAAATAGTAAAAGAATCTAAAAGTGTGAGAGCTCTAAAAATAGAAAAAAAAAACACTGATTATTTTAATAAATACCTTCAACCGTATGCTTTGCCACTTTGATATTCCATTGAGCGTGTTGGTGAAATAGGACTTATTCTCTCCCACGCCCATAATTGCAACAACATAGTCGGGCCATAAATCTCTATTGCTCTAGAAGATGCTCCTTTGCATAAATTTTTGAAAAGGTATGCAAGCACCGCGCTTCCCCAGCTAAGCCGTCCACATTCATCTAAATCTCGTAAATGACTTAAATAATAGAAAAATATGTTGCTACTCAAAGAATCGGGAAACAAAGTACCACCTAATAAGTGTAGTATATGCACTCTTGCTCGCCTAACACAATCGTCTTCTGATGCATCCTCTGGAAAATCATTTCCTAGTTCAGCTGTAAGAAGAGTTAACCTTAATGTTTTATTTTTAAAATCATTTTCTTCAGCATGCAAGCCTAATAGTTCATCACACAAATAATGTTGCTCGGGAAATGTTAATCTAGAATCCCTACCAGAAACAACCTTGTCTCCAATCGACAGACCCCATAAAGCTTGTATGTCTTCTAGGGTTATTGTGGCCTCCCCAAACTTGAAGTGAAATGTGTGTGCTTTCGGACGCCATTTCTCAACTAACGTTGTTATAAGATGATTATCAACCATTTTGTAACCGTATTCAATAACATCGCCAAAACCAGCAACACGTACGTGGTGCACAACATTCTTCGATATAGGTTTACGTTTCATACGTTCCCATAATTTTTTATTGCCACGATGAACTGTTAGGGTTCTTGACTGAAATTGTTACTATGGAACAAATTGTAGGCTCAGTGATTTTCACCTAAAAATAACAAATCAAAATTACTTGGACCAGGATATACTCGTGGATTCATTTTCTAATCTCACAACACAGGTTATGAAGCTCCTAACAAATTAATTGAAGAAATGATAGGATGGCTTTGATGAGAATACCAAAATCAACTTCTATATATATAAAAGAATCGGTCAATTGAAACTTTAAGTTCACGGATTGATTATACAATTGTAATATCACTTCAATGGGGAAAAAACAAAAGCATCAATATCACATGTAAACAATATTGAATGTTAAAAAAAATCAAACAGCGGTCTTGAACCAAGGGTTGTCTAAAAAACAAGAAGGTACATATGAGCATTATGCACTTAACAACAAAAATAATAAAAAACATCAAACCATGGTTTCAAACCACGGCTTGACTATCAAAACCACCTCACTCACGAAAAGCGGTATTAGGTTGTTATTTTGGGTGCAATCCGTGGTTTCAAACCACAGTTTGTATTATTTTAATCATAATTTATTGTTTTCTAAATTTCATCTGAAGTATTTGAGAAAAAAAAGGGCAAACCGTGGTTTCAAACCATGGTTACACCATTTGTGCAAAAACTTTAAAAAAATGCCCAACTTATATAAATGTTCGTGTTTGAATATTATTGGCTAAACATCGACCAAATTATTTAATAAAGTCTTCCGTTGTTAAATTAAGGTTTTTGGGGGTGTGACAACATAGTCGTGCCATAAATCTCTATAGCTTTAGAAGATGCTCCTTTGCATAAATTTTTGAAAAGGTATGCAAGCACCGCGCTTGCCCAGTTAAGCCGTCCACATTCATTTAAATCTCATAAATGACTTAGATAATGGAAAAATACGCTACTACTCGAAGAATCGGAAACAAAGTACCACCTAATAAGTGTAGTATATACACTGTTTGCTCGCCTAACACAATCGTCTTCCAATGCGTCCTCCAGAAAATCATATCCTAGTTCAGCTGCAAGACGAGTTAACCTTAATTTTTTATTTTTAAAATCATTTTCTTCAACATGCAAGCCTAATAGTTCATTACACAAATACTTTTGCTTGGGAAATGTTAATCTAGTATCCCTACCAGAAACAATCTCGTCTCCAATCGCAGACCCCATAAAACTTGTACGTCTTCTAAGGTTATTGTGGTCTCCCCAAACTTGAAGTGAAATGTGTGTGTTTCCGGACGCCACTTCTTAACCAACGCGGTTACAAGATGATTATCAATCATTTTGTAGTTGTATTCAATAACACCGCCAAAACCCTTAACACACATCTGACGCATGGCATTCTCCGGTATAGGTTTACGTCTAATGTCTAATGCATTCCTAGAATTTTTGATCGCCACGACGAATTGTTAAGGGTTCTTGACTGAAATTGTTATTATGGAACAAATGGTAGGCTCGGTGCCTAAAAATAACAAATCAGAATTACTTGGACCAAGAAATACTTGTGGATTCATTTTCTAATCTCACAACACAAGTTATGAAGCACCTAATAAATCAATTGAAGAAATGATAGAATGGCTTTGACGAGAATACTAAAATCAACTTCCATATATATACATAAGAATCTTTCAATTGAAAATTTAAAGTTGGATTGATTATACAATTGTAATGTCATTTTATTGGAGAAAAAATAAAAGCATTAATATCACATGTGAACAATACTGGATGTTAAAAAAAAACACTCAAACCGTGGTCTTGAACCACGGGTCGTCTAAAAAACAAAAAGGTGCATGTGAACATTTTGCACTTAACAAAAAAAATAAGAATAAAAAACATCAAACCGTGGTCAAACAACGACTTGACTATCAAAACACCTCCTTCACGAAAAGCAGTATTAGGTTGTTATTTTGGGTGCATTCCGTGGTTTCAAACCACAGTTTGTATTATTTTAATCATATTTTACTATTTCTGAAATTTCATCTGACGTACTTGAGAAAAAGAAAAAGACAAACCGTGGTTTAAAACCACGGTTACACCATTTGTGAAAAAACTTAAAAAGGCATGAAGCTTTTGAAACAACTTTTCTAAAAACACTATTTTTTGAAAAAAAAAATCACACATTGTGATATTGTTCCGGGTCCTTAGGCTACAGGTGCATATTGAACTAGTCATGTATGCAAGTGTAATTATTATGTGTTGCAACAAAAATACAAGCCTTATTCGCTTGCCAATTGTTGCTTCCACTGGTTACATTTCAAAGCACTACCAAACAGGTTGTCTTCACGAATTGGCGGGTTAAACCCAACACGGACATAGGAATACAGGAATTTTGCATGAACTCGAATACGACTCGTGTATTAGGAGCCCATGAACATAGCCCAGTTTTAACCCAAACTTCTTATATAACGTTTTACATATTACCACACTGCATTCAAAAATTGACATCATTTCTAACTTCTGCATTTTGGCATAAAAAATACCTGTAAACATTATTTAAATAAACAGGTCAACACACAAAAGTTAGTCAATTACTGACCCATTTAGCAAAATTTATTCACATGTTTATCCTGAAACCAATCCAACCCCATATCTATTATATATACTGTTCTAAATAAACACTAATTATACTAGTACTTATAAAACATATCGATCCAGATGTATTAAATGTTGTTTCAACTCAAGACAATTTCCCATCAGGAAACGCTACATCTGTAGCACAATATTCCCGTCCCGGTGTTATGTACAACTGTGAATGCATTGATACAATTCCAATCAACAATAAACTGAAACATAATTGTGAAATTGTTACTATGCAAAAGCCGCTAAACGAGGATCCGTGACGTGTGGAAGACCAGCACGGGCTCCTAAAGCCCGACATGCCAAAGCTGCCTGTAATCATTCATACAGAAGAAAAAAGACTGATGAAAACACCTTTATATGTAGATATTGAACATTGTGTAATACCGTAATATATAGGAATTGAACGTTGTGTCATACTGTAATATACAGAAATTGAACCATAAACTTATATGTACTAACCACTTGAGCTGCAAAAGGTAACATCTGTTCTGGTGGCTTGTTGGTGCAAATGCCTACAAATTGCATACGAACAATTAAAAAAATAATTTATGAATTTCTAAAACGAATTGGCTGTATAACTTATGAATACGCACCATACAAGACAGCTCCTATAAACGCATCCCCAGCACCTGTTGTATCCACGAGCTCCGACTGTGGTATCTTTTCAGCTGTACCCAAAAATAATTTCCCACGCACGGTCCCAACTCCCTTTGCTTGCAAATTTGTAACATCCTGAAACAGAAAGTAAATTGTAAAACAGCCATTATCGTTATAATTATTATTAATACTATTATCGTTTAAATGTAACTACCGATGAAATGCACGATGGGACAGGTGTGCTACTGTCAGATTGGCGCTTTAACTTCTCTACTAAATCATCTACATCTATTTTTTCCGCTTGAACACTCTCTCCTGCAAGTGAAATTTATATAAAAACTTGTGTTATACAACTGATACTGTAATGAATATTGGTTTGCTACCAATTATAATAAATTATATACACACCTTCCATGCTTCTCTGAAGCATTATACAACCATCTGCACCTAAAGTGACAATCACAAACTTGACCTTAGGTAGCCTTAAAAGCATTGAAACAAGTGCACTTGGAACTGATGGAGCTCCAGTCCATGTCTGTAATAGTAAAAATGAAAACAATTAAAAGTAAATACAAAAGTACAAATGTAAGTATCATTAACTTACTTGAGGAAATTTTGCAGAACACACAACATAATCTGATAACTTTAGAAGATCATCCAGCCCTTCTCTTGGTCTTTCAGCATCAATTAAAATAGGTATTTTTCTTCGGTTTGCCTGCACTGGTGAAATTGAACATGGATGGTTCATTTCTATTTGAATAAAAACTATTTAAATAGACAAACTTAAAAATATGAAATATCACCTAATATTTACCTCATGTGCAAAAAGTAGAGCAGTTTCAGGCAAGCGTACATCAAAATAAATAAGTTGTACTCCGGACAATGCAGCTAATAAAGCTGAATTGGGAATGTCATCGGGAACCATTGGAGGTGAGCCTGGAGTGTGAATGCACGTTCGAGTTTTCCTAAAACATATAAACCATTCCATAAATGAAAACACACTAAGTGTTGAAACAGTTTATGAAAACTACTTGCGTAAAGTGCCAAATTCGTCCTTAAGGTTTGATGGTTTTTGCGACTTTAGTCCAAATAGTTTATTTTGTGCAACTGGGCCATTAAGGTTTTCCAATCCTTGTCATTTACGTCCAAGTAACTAACTTCGTTAGTTTTTTAATGTTAAATGAGGGGTAAAACGGTCTTTTTATATATTTATTAAGAAAGAAAATTAAAACAGTATATTATTATTATTATTATAAAAAATATAATATAAAAATCTGAGAAGATTGGGGTCATCACCCCTGTACTTCCAATACTTTTTGCAGACCCCCACCGCAGCCCACTCGATTTTCCGGCGATCATCAGTCATCACCATCACCCAAAGTCAAGGTTCGATATGTAGCAAAATTATATCCTCTCCTTCCACACACAAATGGGCCTCACCCATCACTTTGAATATGCTCAAGGATTGAGTTGCTCTCGGCTAGCAGATCTGGCTACGCCGGAGAAACACGCAAAATATGTGTTGCCGGAAAATGCCCGGATCTGAGCTGCTTCAATGGTAGCCCCAATAAGAAGAAACCCCAAATTAGAATATGCAATCCAGGATCTTTTGATTAACACGAAACCAGCCTCGGTCATAATAGGTAAAGATTTTCCAAAATCAAGCCAAACACTTCCAATCTGGTGGCAATTGCGAGGGAGGCGTTCACCGGTGGCGAAATCTGAGCGCCGGAGGAAGTGGTGGCACTTGGTGTTGATGCTCAAATCTGGCGATGGTGGTTGCTAAAGCGAGTTTCGGGGGTGACCATGGCCGGCTTTGGGAGGAGGAAGAGGAAGAAAGGAATGCAGGTGCTTTTTGTTTATTTAAATGGAAAGCACTCAAGGAGTGCAGATGTTAGGGTAGAAGGAGGTGAAGAGGAAAGGATGGATCTATCCCTTATCTACCCCTGACTTAACAGTATAATTTAACGAGTTAGTGAGTTGGACGTAAATGGCAAGAGATGAGAAACCTCAATGGTTCAGTTGTAAAAAAAAAACTATTTAGACTAAAGTCGCAAAAATGACCAAACCTCATGGACGATTTTGGCACTTTACTCAAACTACTCGAATATTTTATTTAGAGTTAATGGCCATTTTCGTCCCTGTGGTTTGCTACTTTCGCCACTTCAGTCCAAAGTTTGAAATTTTGTCAATTTAGTCCTTATAGTTTTAAAAATTAGCCAATTACGTCCCCCCGTCTAACGGCAACCAACTATGCCGTTAGTTTAAGGGGTATTTTTGTCTTTCTCCTGTCTATTTTTAGTTAATGGTCATTTTCGTCCCTGTGATTTGATACCTTTGCTACTTCAGTCCAAAGTTTGAAATGTTGTCAATTTTATGTTTAATTAATTCAGTTTTTTTTTTGTCTATAACCCCTAAAAGCATAATCCAAGCCCAAAACCATCGAGCATCGACCAAAACAGGTCGACATTTACTCTGTCGACAACAATAATCATACCCCCCCCCCTCGTATTTAGTTTCTAGACATCTCCTAAACTCTCCCCCATGGTGGAATTCATTGGTAAAGTGGTCAGGGTAATTCCCTAAAACCCAACTATACCGAAAAAACTTAAATCGTTTATTTAATTAATGCATAATAGTTAGGGTTTAGAGATTAACATATCGTAGCAAACATCTGGGTTAAAATCAACATCAGGAGGTCGAATATCAGTATTTCCATGTTTACTCAAGAAATCGATACACTAGATCGCATGTGTGTTCTTCAAATCGTGGTGTTGTTCTTGAATTCTTCAAATTGACAACAACTCTAGGGTTGAATTCGATGAATTCAAGAACAATACCACGATTTGAAGAACACACGTGCAATTTAGGGCATCGATTTCTTGAGCAAGCATGGAAATGCGGGATATTTGATCTCCTGATGTTGATTTTGACCCAGATGTTTGCTACGATATGTTAATCTCTAAATCCTAACTATTATGCATTAAGCAAATAAACGATTTTAGTTTTTTCGGTATAGTTCGGTTTTAGAGAATTACCCTGACCACTTTACCAATCAATTCCATCATGGACTGAAGTAGCAAAAAAAAAACTGAATTAAATTAAACATAAAATTAACAAAATTTCAAACTTTGGACTGAAGTAGCAAAAGTATCAAACCACATGGACGAAGATGGCCATTAACTAAAAATAAACATGAGAAAGACAAAAATACCCCTTAAACTAACGGCATAGTTGGATGCCGTTAGACGGGGGGACGTAATTGGCTAATTTTTAAAACTATAAGGACTAAATTGACAAAATTTCAAATTTTGGACTGCAGTGGCGAAAGTAGCAAACCACATGGACGAAAATGGCCATTAACTCTTTTATTTAACACAAACTGCAAGATTAACAATGTTCAACATAGGAACAAGTTCATAATGGATTTCTGTTAGCAGAAAATAGTCAACAGTCAAATATATCTTTCACGGGAGTAACTAAATGAGAAGAGATGCAAACGTTTGATTGTCCACAATCACGTAGGTAAATGGTGAATTTCCCTCTTCAGAAACCTGAAAACAGAAAATTGTAAGTTAATGTATGCAAAAGAATTCGCAAAAACGTTAAAAAAAAAGATTGTATATGTATACATGCTCATTACCACAAAAAAAGATACATCTACACCATCAGCTTTTAATTCTTCCAATATTCCTCTCCCTTGAGCATCATTGGCAACCTGATAATGTAATAATGAGAAGTTGATAACATCAAAAACCTTCTTAATAGCTAAGTGAAGAAACTCAAATATGTACATAGTTTTAATGTCAATTTGTTAGCATACTGCATGCATACCTTGGATATTAACCTTGCGTTCAACCCTAAACGAGCTGCACAAGTTAGAGCATTTCCTGCATTACCACCTCCTTGTACCTATTAATGATAGTGTCGATTATATGATGGTAAAAAATTTGAAAGATATTCCGGTCACTTCTACAAAAATTATAGTAACAAGATGTACAATACAAATGGTAAGATTATATTAATAAATTTCATATTACGAAAGGGCCACTTTAAAAAACGACTAATCAAATTCCTTGCAATAATTGTTAATAAGAACTGGACCGATGATAACTGTAAATTCTCAATCAAATAGGAGCAGTAAACAGAAAGGGCAAGGAAAGAACAACATGATCACAAGGCAATTCTTTAATCATAGTGAGTAGGATAAGTTTGAGGTGTTGAGTGTTGGCATCTTCTATGCCACAGACAATAATTCATTGCATGGCTACAGAAAATATTTCACTCAATCTTCATATCTAAGTTTTAGACATCCAAATACAAAATTTTAATCAACAATTTTACATCAACTATATGAATGAACTCATGACCACTAAAAACCTCACAAATTTTTGATAGAAATGATCCACCTGATTCATAAACTATTGAATTCACTCCTAAAATTCATGCTATAATGAGACTGATAACCCAACTACAAACATATATTGATCATCTACAGTGAGTACCTTCAAACTGGTGCTACGGATCTTATCATCTGGATTAGGGAAAGCAGCCACAGTAGCCAAGAGATCCACCCCCACACCACCAAATCCAAGCTGTATTGTTTACAAACACACCATAGCGTTTTACTTTCAGTTATACATATCATCAATCGTCACCAGCGGTGTTCAACAAATTGGATATTCAAATTATTCTGATCAAACTATTTGAATTTTGGAACTTTGAAGCTGGATTCGAATTCAATTCAAATTCAAATTAAATTCAAAAAATTCAATTCGAATTCAAAATTCGATCCAATTCGAGTTTGTAGTTCGAATTCGAATCGATTTTGTATTGATTCAGTTCGTATTCAGCCAATAAAATAAATTATGTTAATTCTAATTTCGAAACTACTGCAAACTTGATTTTTTAACAACAAAAAATACAAGTTTATAAAACAAATAGACCATTCAAAGTTGCAAAACATCCAATACATCCTGCATAGTCATAAACTCATAGTGGAATCATCCATCAGACTCAAAGTGGTAACATCAAGTTAAATCTTCATAACAATTGACAAAAGTATTATGAATTAGCAACCATAACAATGAACTTCCAGCTTTTAGTTCTAAATTAAAAAAAAATGTATTATTCAAATTCAAATACCCAATTGAATCAAAAATCGCAAATCCGTATTCGATTACTGAAGTTAGGCCTGCAAACGAACAGATCGATCACGAACAAGGGCATGTTTGTGTTCGTTCATTTAACTTTGAATGAACACAAACGCGAACACTTAATCGAACACATAGTTTGTGTTAAAATGAACATTTTCATGTTCGTTTATTTAACTTCTAAAACAGTTCGTGAACATAAATGAACAGAGATAAAGAAACAAAAATGAACATATATAAACAAATGGAAATGAACACACTTAAACGAACACAAATGAACAAATATAAAACCATTAACTAGACGACTCTTCAAGATAAAATTTAATTATTTTCTATTAATATGTAAACGGACAGAAATGAACATAAATAAACAAACATATACAAACGTTCACAAACATAAATGAGCGAACGAAACATGCGTCCATGTTCGTTCGTCTAATTAAACAACCACAAATTTTTTGTTCATGTTCGTTTGTTTATTAAATAAACGAACTTCCAGCCGAACGGTTCACAAACAGTTCACTGAAGGTGCGGTTCGGTTCGTTTACGGGCCTAACAGAAGTCAATTCAAATCGAACAGAATTTCGAGTTTTTGGAGCCTATACACACACGTAATTTAGCTCGGGTGTAACTTGACCCAATTCTTCAACCTCAATCAAAATCACAATTTAAGTAAACAAGGCGGATAAATACGTACCACGACTGGAGTGTCAAGCTGCGTCACCGTCGCCGAGGACGACATTTTAGCCCTAAATCTGAACACACACGCATATCTAACAATTCATTAATAATAACAAAATCAAAATGAAATTGAATAAATAATACTGAAGACCTGGTTGTAGTGGTTACTGGACTGGAGGTGATACGCGATGGAAACGAGAGAAAGGAAGTGGTGGTGTGGAATGTGGCTGCCATACTTGTTGTGTCCACCACTTGAGTCCGGTGGCTACTGTTTATTATTATCTATTATTATGATGTTGCTTTAACACTTATAAACACATCATCCACATTACATCATCTAACATAAAAGAGTGGTTTCTATGAAAACCCAAAATTAGTTATTACTATATAAAACTAAATCATACACCAATCTAAATCTATGATGTGTTTGACTAACAAACAAACAGTTACTGAAAAAGTTATTCGACATGTTTATTGCTTTTCGTCCCATTATATGACAGGCCTGTCTCAGATCTCATACAGAACTCGATTGGCGTCTAGAAGTGTCAATAAGAGCACAAAATATTTATATATATAATTTCTTTTAACCTTAATTGGTGAATTTGGGTGAAAATGGCCAGGGAAAAAAAAACAATAAGGGCCCAAAAAGATATAAACAAGTCTATTGAACAATCTAATAAGATCTAAGCGCGATAATAAAGCATTACAATTAATGTCTATCTTTTGGGATTTTTTTTATCTAAAGGTCAATAGGCATTCGAAATCTTAGAGACAGCCCTATGATATAACATCTATGATATAACAATCTATGGTGTTCTTGGTTGATTGATATCATACGGATTGTATGATATGACAATCCATGGTGGTAAACTTGATTTGACATCATATGGCATGTATGATATGACTTTCATATTGGTGTATACTTTTGAGGTGGTGTTTGTATATCGACACACTTTCAATAATGATGCATAACTAATTAATTGTACATGATTATGCCTTGGTGTAAATTATGTCGGGTTCACTAGTTGACTAATTGAATGGGTGAACTCAAATAAGATTTATATAGTAACTCATGACAAAGATACCAACTTTAACCTAGAACACGATTCATATGGTAACTCATAACAAAGATACCAACTTTAACCTAGAACACGTAAAATCATATCGTGTTTCAGGTCAGCCCGTGTCATATTTATTTACAAATAAAAGTAATCCCTGATTAGTTAGTAACAACTTAATAAATGGGTGATCTGATTGTTTTCATGTAATTCACCAAGTCATGTTGATAGACATAAGTCATAGAACCATCCATTCGCAAATTATATTTTTTGAAAAAAGAGAAAAAAGAATGAATATAGTAAAACCATTTCTAATAAGATATCAAGATCCTACCAAGTCCGATGACTTAATTTATATATAAAAAAAAAAAGATAAGTAAAAACAGAGCAGACATGAACATATATACATTTTTTTTGAAAATTGACTTTCATTAAAAACAAACACAACCAACGACTCTCACCAAGACGGAGAAAGACGCTGAAATCCAAAAACCAAAACCAACAATCACGTTACATCAAATAAACACCAACTTTTCCAATCCACTACCCCTATCTTAGATCTATTTTTGTACCAAAGAAAACCCAAAGATTTTATATCCGCAACCATTTCTGCCACCTTAGTGTTCTTGCCCGAAAAAATCTTTTCATTCCTAGCCCGCCAAATCCTCCAACAAGTAATGATGACAATTCCATGAATAATCAATCTCTTATTCCCCGTCGCACCACAAACCATATGCACTTCCACCAAATCATTGACATGAAAAACAAAAGATCTAGGGATGTTGCACCATGAACCAATCGCATTCCAAACGGCCATAGAAATGAAACACCCGGTTAACAAGTGCTCGAGCGATTCCTCATTACTCTCACATAAAGCGCAACTATGATCATCACAATGCAAATGACGTCTAGCTAAAGCCTGCTTGGTTGGAAGACTATCCAGAACGGCCCTCCACATAAAAATATTACATTTTTTCGGGACCCAATCGCTCCATTGGAAACTGGAACTCCCAGCATCCACAACGGACCGCACCATCCATCTTTTAATCGCCGAAACCTCGAACTCTTTGCAGCTACCAACCGCCCAAGACCATGAATCTTCACGGTCAACCATCACCACCCCTTGAAGGAGATCTTCCAACTCCTGCTTCTCGATCACCTCCTGTTGGGAGCAAGGAGCTCTAAGCCAATCCCACACAATGCGACGAGAAGATCCAGTGACCACCAACCGATCTGCTAACAAGACATTTTTATGTTTTTCTACCGCATATAAGGACGGATACTTGTCCATAATCGGCACCAAACCCAACCACAAATCCGTCCAAAACCGAACTTGGCGACCATTCCCAACTATGGCCCGGATCACTCTATTAAAACCCACACCATCAACCTTAAATTTGTTCCAAAACATAACACAATTCTTCCAAACCCCGGGAACTCCATTATTAACCGGAGCAAGCCCCCAACAGCGCGAGGACCCGTGAATAGACAACACTACTCTTCTCCACATCGCGTGATGATCATTTAGAAATCTCCCAAGCCATTTAGTAATCAGCGCTTGATTATTAACCTCTAAACGAGCGATACCTAAACCCCCTTCTTTTATAGGTTTGGTGACTACCTCCCAAGCCACCCATGACATCTTCCTCACTTCATCCGAACCACCCCATAAGAACCTTCTCATCAAAGCTTCTAAATCATTGGTAACCTTCTTGGGTGCCTTAAAAAGCGAAAAATAATAAGTGGGGAGACTATCCAGCACCGATTTAATAAGGGTTAACCGACCGGCAATAGATAACGAATTAACTTTCCATTTAGATAGCCTCTTCTTGAACTTGGACACAACCGGTTCCCAATTAACCACCCTATTCATGTTAGCGCCAACCATAATCCCTAGATAAGAAAACGGGATTCTACCCGGCTTACAACCCATGAAACCAGCTTGGATATCGATCTCACCATCTTCTACACCTACTCCAAATAACACTGATTTATGGAGATTAATCTTTAGCCCCGAACACAAGTAAAATATGCGAAGAATACGTTTCAAGTTATCAAAATTAAAAGAAGACCACTCTCCCATAATCATAGCATCATCCGCATAAAAAAAATGGGATAAAGTAGGACCTTCATTAGGAAGAGTAATACCATGAAACGCACCTATATCACAGGCTTGTTTCAACATACCTGAAAAAGCCTCCATCAGAATAATAAAAAGAAAAGGCGATAGCGGGTCACCTTGACGAATGCCTTTATGACATCCAAATTCGAATGTAGGAGATCCATTAACAAGAACAGACGATCTGCTCGCCAACAAGATACCACTAATCCAATCGCACCAGACCGAAGGAAAACCCATCTGAGAAAGAACCGACAACAAGAACTCCCAATTCACATTATCAAAGGCTTTATCGAAGTCAATCTTGAACATAAAAATTCTTCTCTCCCTCTTCTTAGCCCAAGCAATAACCTCATTAGCCACCAAAGGGCCATCAAGAATATATCTCCCGGATAAGAAAGCCGACTGATGCTCTGAGACAATCTTATTCATAACCGTTTTGAGTCGATTCACTAACACCTTCGACACAGTCTTTAAAATACAACCAATGAGACTTATCGGTCTAAAATCCCCCAAAGAAGACGGATTGTTTACCTTAGGAATTAAGGTGATAAAAGACGAACCAACCCCCGAGCAAAAACTTTTAACCTTATGAAAATGATCAAGAATATCCACAAAATCCTTCTCGAACAACTCCCAATAAAACCGAATGAACCTAAAATTAAAACCATCCGGCCCAGGAGCTTTGTCACCACCGCAATCAAAAACCGCCTTCTTGATCTCATGCACGGAAAAATCACTGATCAAAAAATCCGCCTCCACCGAAGACAAGACCGAAAACCCATATCCAATCAACCGAGGCCGATGTGTAATAGATTCTTTAAACTTACCAGCAAAGAATCGCAAAACTTCCTTTTTAATGCGAACCGGGTTTGTTTCCCACGCCCCATTCACTTCCAAACCCGGAAAATAATTTGAAGCTTTACGTTTATTAATAAAACCGTGAAAAAATCGAGAATTTTCGTCTCCATGAATCACCCAGTTACACCGAGCCTTTTGCTTCAAATCCCGGTAATAATGATTATCCAACTCGCCTGGCCGTCTTTTAATTTCGCTTAAAGACCATGTCTCTTCTTCCAACAAGTCCCGGACCTCCAAGGTTTGGTCCAAGTCACGCAACTCTTGCTCCAATAAAACCCTCTCCTCCTTTTCTTTGGCTTTACAATCGATCGCCCATCTAGTGATAGCATCACGCAAAGCTTTAAATTTATACAACAATCTCGCGTCCGGAGAACCATGAAACGAGCCATCAACAAGCATCTTCTTAACCAACGTCCCAAAATCCTCTCTACCAAGCCATGAATTGAAAAACCTAAACGGTTTGGGACCATAGTTCTTGGAAGAACAAATTTTCAAAACCAACGGACTATGATCCGGCTTATTCCTTTCGAGAGCAATATACTCCGCACACGGTCATTCCATAAAGAAATCCCAATTAACGAAGATTCTGTCAATACGGCTTAGTTTATTTCCTGCGACAAAAGTAAAACGCCTCCCTTTCAAGGAGTACTCGTGAAGATTCGAATCATTAATGAAATCGTTAAACTCATTGGCCTCACCCACATTAAACAAAGAATTCCGCCTATCCTCAGCACACCGAACCGAGTTAAAATCTCCTGCCACAATCCACCTCCCATTACCCTCCTCGATCAAATCACGAATTTCCCCCCAAAGAGCTCGTTTAGTAACTAGATTTTGAGGAGAATAAACATTGAGAATATGATACGAGCTACTCTTTCCTTTCACAGTGCCCGAAACTAGAAGCCAATTATTATTCTTGACCACCCTTTCCATACGAAAGACTTGAGAATCCCAGATCGATAATAACCCACCCGACCTTCCAGACGAAGGAACCCAATCAAAAGAATACTCACCATAACCCCAAAACCGTCCCACATCCACAGAATCCAAGGAAACAAATTGCGACTCTTGTAAAACAATAAAACTAACCTCATGATGGACTCGAAGACCTCGAATCCAATCGGCTTTGCTAGAACTCCCTAACCCACGAATGTTCAGAGAAAAAACATTCATTGAACACCTTCTTGATAGCCTTCGGAAACAAGAACCTCTTTAACATTAGAAACAAAATCTTGCAAATTCTCAACACCTAACGCCTTACTCAACTCAATGGTCTTCTCCAACTCCACCTCAATCGGACCTTGGTGTTGCACCGGATCTATACCTCTACCAATCATCGAGGGCTCCGCAGTCTCTCCCTCGATGTCTCGAACCACCTCCATATTAGTAGACATCCCTTTGTTAAGATCCGGTGTTAAGAACACTCCTTCAACACCTGTCTCGATACCCCTAGTAACATCCGAAGGCACGTGCATAATACCGATGAACCTATCAAGATCAAACATATCTTTATCCTCCCTTGGTCTCTTCTTAGGACGCTCCCTAGAACCACTACCCCCACTCCGATTAGAAAATAAAGACTTCCGTCTGAACTTCTTATGTCCCTTGCCTTTCAACACAGAAACATTAGTACTATCAACGTTACCATTCTCGACCGCCTCCTCATTAGAATGATCATAAGAGTTCGAAAATTCACCGACCATCACGTTAGAATTATCGTTCACACAACCATCCAACCCATTAACAGCATATTCCCTGACAGAAAACTCATTAGCTTGAGAACATTCGCCCTCTTCACGATGTACATTATGGAACTCATCCTGCACGATATTATCATCACACTTATCCTCCTCCGGTAAAACGGAACCATCATCCTCTTCATACTCTACTACACATTCCGGTATCCATTCCCCAACATCTTCATCCACCCACACTTTAAAAATTTTTCCCCTCCAATTAATGTCCACCCGATCCACAATCCGTTTGCACTCTTTACTCAACACACCGATGAGAGTATACGATAAGTTGTTCTCTTCACCTGATAAGGAAGCCGATTGAACCACCTTGCCAAATCTGCTTCCAATCAAATCGAATACCTCGTCTAACACCAACTGAGCCGGAACCCCATGAACTTGGAGCCAGGCGATCCGACCCTCCTCCACTCTAGTTCTATCAGACCAAGGTTCTAAAAACTCAAACCAGTCTGACCATTTGTCTTTGTCATTCAGGAAGGCATCCCTATCCCCACTAACGTAAAATACCAACACCACTGAAAGCCCTCCCAGATACTTAATCTCTAATGATCTCCAACCATGCTTCCGAACCAACTTTTTCAGAGAAGTTAACGTGTGAAGATTCACCACCCTCCCCGTAAGAGCACATCCCTTCCAATGAGAAAACCGTTCCACCGAATCATCCACCTTAATCTCATCTACTTTGTTCCGATTTAACAAAGAATCAACAAAGGAACGCCCATTACCAACTGATGCATAGGGAACCCCATTCCTATCGGATCCTTCGGAACTAGGGTTTGTTTGACCACTAGGTTTTGCAAGACTATAAACAGGAGCCGAAGCCGTCTTCCTCCTATTACCAGAATCGGGTCTATGTAGATTCTCACCATCCACAAACCGAGCAATCGCAATAAACAACTTATACGAACCGATCCATACGTCTGATAACTCATCTCCCAACCGTTTGACATCTTTCACCTCGGAAAACGATACGAAAGCAAACCTCTTGCCCCATTTATCCAGCTTCCTAGCTATATAGGAACCTTCGTAACGACCAAAGCTACCCATAACATCTTTTAAGTCTTGCGAAGAACACTTTGGGGGAAGATTTGAGACAAAAAACTTCGATAAAACCTTGTTATTACCTTGAGTCTGATGACCATTCCGTTTCCCTTTCCGATTACGTGGATGTTCCCATTCTTCTGAATCCATGCCGCCGTGGATCGTGGTCAAAACAGCAGGGTGGGAGGCTGGGCGGCTGGGTCGGTTGGCGGCGACTGTGGAGAGGGAAGAGTGAAGGTGGAGGAGAGGGTTTTCCGGCGACTGTGGAGTGGTAGCGGCTGTGGAGAGGGGTTTCCGGCGACTGTGGATGGTTTTCCGGTTTTCCGGCTGGGTCGGTTGGCGGCGACTGTGAAGGTGTGGAGGCTGAGGTGTGGTGGAGGAGAGGGAAGAGTGAAGGTGGGAGATTAGGGTTTCCCGGTGAGATGTGGTGGTGGCTGAGGTGAGGTGGCGGAGAGCCGGTTTTCCGGTGAGGTGTGGTGGCTGAGGGAAGAGTGGCGGCGGTGTGGTGGAAGAGAGGGTTTTCCGGTGTGGTGGCAGAGGTGTGGTGGAAGAGAGGTGTGGTGGCTGAGGTGAGGTGGAAGGGAGGATTTTCCGGTGAGAGGGAAGAGTGGCGGCGGCCGGGAGGTAGGGTTCCGGTGAGGTGAAAATGTCAACATGAACATATATACGTAACAACTACTATGCTATCCAGCTTCCAATTGATTATAATTAAATCAAGATTGTCAAAAACTACAATCCCTCATTTTACCCCAATTTATAATCATCATCAAACACATCATACAATCAATCAATCAATCATGCCCAGTAAAATTTCAACCGACAACAAAGCTATAAGTTGGGTCTAGGGAGGGTGGGATGTAGGCACACCGTACCTCTATCCAAAGGAATAAAGAGGTGGCTTCCAGAGAGACCCTCGGCTCTAAGTACATGTGTATGAAGCAAAATAAAGAAAATCAAAGTTTAACAGTTATATAAAAACTACTACTAATTATAATAATATTAATAATATTATTATTATATAAAAACACATCATACAACAAACCCTAAAATCAAACCCAATTCCATCACTTTCTAAACTTCACCGATCGCTTCTGTACACTTCTTAAAAATCAACACTCTTCAATCTTCATCCGCTAGAACGAAGCTTCGCTCCAGAAAGGCTTTGACAGCAGTCCACCGTGTTCACTCATACTCCCCTTTGACCTATAAAACAACGGTTTGCTCCTAACCGTCCGAAGCGGGCCTGACCTGTTCCCGTGACTAATCGGCACCCGGTTATCAAAGCTCGAAGCTGAAAACGGTCTGTTTTCCAAATCCTCAAGCGGGCCCGAGCTGTAATCCATTGTTATGAAAGATGAAGCTTGACCGTAAGTCAACCGTGGGGTGGCCCCACCACCCGCATTCCACCAGCTGCTGTCTGACGGGGCGTGCTCCCCCTTGAAGTCCGAGTCAACCACTGATGAGTCTCGTTGAGTCGAGTTGTCACCACCGACTTCATCTTTGTCATTGTATATGAGTTTTAAAGCTTGAACCACTTCACCCATGAATGGTCTTTGTGTGACCTCCGGGTGTACACACATTGAAGCGATTGCAGCTACCTTCGCCATGTCATCAAAGTCGTAGGTCCCAGATAAAGTGGGGTCAACTAGCTGTTGTAATCCTTCTCTGGTTGTTAGAAGCGGGCGGGCCCATGTTACTAGGTTTTCTTCGCCGGGTGGTTGTGACATGTCCACAGGTTTCCGTCCCGATAGAAGCTCTAACAGCACGACCCCGTAACTGTACACGTCACTTTTCACTAGCAGGTGACCTGTCATTGCGTATTCTGGGGCCACATAACTGCAAATCAAATGCAGGGTCGGGTCAATGGTCAACTTATTTGTAAGACTATAAATCTTTTGTGTAAAACGTACCCGAAAGTTCCCATGACACGAGTGGAAATATGACTGCTTCCTTCTGTAGCTTCTCTTGCTAACCCGAAATCTGATACCTTAGGGGTAAAATCATCTTCTAGCAAAACATTACTCGCTTTAAAATCACGGTGAATTACACGTGGATTAGAATCTTCATGAAGATAAGCGAGTCCTCGTGCTGCCCCGAGAGCAATCTTTAACCGTGCGTCCCAGTCGAGAGGTCCTTTTTGTTTATCCACACCTGAAACATCCACACATTGATCTTTATATTATTCACATTTTAAAATAATCCACATGGCAATATTAGTGCTTCACAATTTAAACATTCTCCTTGAGGTCTTTTTAACTTATCAGATCGGATGCGGTATGTACATCCAAGAATAGAGGTAACAGTTTCAGGTAAATCATTTATGAACTAATGATTAATATAAAACCTTACAAATTACTAAATACTAACCACTAACCTGGTAATTAAACTGCATATGTAAGAAAAGAAAGCAAGGTAAACAATGATGACAGCAACGTGTGAGACTTGAAACATGCATGGATATCATGGAGGAATGGCACGTATCAACATAGAGGTGATAAGGTGATTGGGTAACCGCCTAAAAGATAAAATTGGGCCAGTGTTGAAGAAGGTAGAGGACTCGAGGGATTGGATTGGATTGTGCTGTGTTTACGTAAACCCAGACACTTTATTAATCTTTTAAAGGGTATACAAATAACTAATACATTATTTATGATTATATAGACAACACTGTTACAATAATGATATAAATATTTAAATATAACCAATTTAAAAGGTGCTACGCATTATAAACACCTTGTATGACTTTCAATCTGATTCGTTCCCCTTTTAACTGTTATTATTTTATGACTTGTTTGAAATAAAATGCAACCTCAATCGACCCATCTACAAGTAAACGGTTCAAAACTGCCACCACAAGATAAATAAATTGTTTCGGGAGAATTGTCATACCATGCAAATGAGACTCGACACTGCCATTTCGTACAAGCTCATAAACCAAGCACCGTGTCCGTCCTTCGATGCATATACCAATGAGTTTAACGAGGTTTCGATGATGTAAGCGGCTTAACATCTCAACTTCTGCAATGAACTCACGGTCCCCGTTTTGATTATTATCTCTATTAAGCAATTTCACAGCAACTTCACCTCCATCTTCAATTGTCCCATGATACACACACCCAAAACCGCCTTCACCCAATATTTTTCTTGAACTGAACTTTTCAGTGGCCTTTTCCAGCTCAGCTAATGTGAAGGTTTTCACTGAGAGAATGGATGTTGGCATTGCAGAGAAAACAGATAATGTTGAGGTTGATTGATCACTTGATAGCATTGCTCCAAAGCCTAAGAAAAGAATTGTAAAAAAGTCAAAACGGTTGTCTGGTGAAATATAGCAGATATAAAGTACAGACTTACCGCGTCTCTTGCTAGTTGGTGTTGTGAAAACAGGGCCCGCAGCATTTGATGATCTACTTATCTTTCTGTATTTTATGAAAACAGAAATTGCTGCACAACAAACAACCAAAAGTACTACTGCAGATAAAACAATCACAAAGATGGTTCTAGGGTTCATTTTCTGGCTTTTTCCTACAAAAGTCGCAGTGATAGGATATTGTCGATTCCCAGGACTTCCATTTGGTCCATTTCCATTCAGTGGTGAAGAAGGAAGCCCTGAAAATAGTAATTAATAATAATAATAATATTAAACTGTATGTTTTAAAAAAAAACAAGAGAAAGAGAAAGAATGGTAAAAAAAAGGTTGCGCATTTTATTGTACCTGGATAAGTAATATATACCACTTCATAATCTCCGAAAAGGGTTCGGTTTAAAGTAAGTTTTTTTCGCCATAATCGATCGTATGTGAGTAAAGCGGTTGTATTATCAAATTTTTCTCCAAGGGGGACGAGATTAATATCAACTTCTGTTTTATCCTGATCTTGACTGTCAGCATTGGCACCTGTTATGACTACTTGACTTTGTGTTAAGTATGTGCCTGTTGCAATCTCGATTTCTAGCTCGGTAACAACGGGAAATACAGCGTAGACGGACACGTATAAAAGTAGTCTGACTTTCATAGGTAAAACACAACCGCAAGGTGAACCAATGGGAGTTGAAGTGAGTGGGTCCACACATGTTTGATCACAACCTGTCAGAGATTGATAAAAATAATTAATAATAAAATTGGTCAAGAAATGCAGCATCTTTATTCTGATTAATA
The DNA here is from genome assembly GCF_021521415.1 of Bidens hawaiensis. Taxonomy (NCBI): domain Eukaryota; kingdom Viridiplantae; phylum Streptophyta; class Magnoliopsida; order Asterales; family Asteraceae; genus Bidens; species Bidens hawaiensis. The sequence goes on from NW_027505121.1 coordinate 264,502, forward strand.
TATAGACTCTACCCGATAGAGGGGATGGGGATGGAGGGATCACATGAGTGATCTTCCCATGATGAAGACGATGGTGATGTCGCCGTGACTTGCCAACAGTGGGACCCGCGACAGGACCTAAATTTTATAAGAAAATCTTAGTAAACATATAACTATAAAAATAATAATAAACATGTCAGTTGCAAGTACCTTGAATTGTTGGAGAAGAAGCAGGTACAATTGAGGGTTTCATAAAGGGCTTAGGTGGATGCATAAAGGGATATGATGTTATACCTGGAACAACTGATGAACTCATTGACATTATCCTAACTGCATCATGCAAACACCAAATTCATTTATTAAAACAACTTGACAGAAAAGAAATTTTTAACAGAATTACAGAAATGCAACAGACCTAAAGAAATAAACCGGAATAAGCAATATATGCTACCAGTTGGCAGTTGCACAAAGGTCGTGCAAGAATATATTCCTTAACAAGATATGAGTAAGAATATATTCCTTAACAAGATTTCCCAAATGTTGGTTAAGTATGTATGATTATGTAGGCAATTAATGGTGTGCGTAACATATTGACAGCAATAAAATTGATTTAGATTAGCAAACCAGACCTTTGATAAATACCCGAAATACCATCATACGACCATATTTTAGTATTAGCAAATGAAAACTTTGCTTCATTCATTTTAAAGGTATTCAGAATTTATTTAGCTTGACATGCACTTTACAATAAGTGGTGATTCAGCATGAAACTGCCCGTTTATTAAGCAGACTGAAACAAGACTAAGAAACTAATGAAAGAGTAAGAATTACAACAATTCTATTAATCTATTATTCCAATCATAATATTTCCATCTTTGAATAAGGTATGTATGAAATCCTTACCTTTCAGATGATCAAAACCATTTCTTTTCACAAAAATTGGTTGGCTTGTCAGTAGAGGAGACAGATTAACGTTCAAGAAAGGAATGCCTGAAAAGTAAGTAGACAGATTATTGCAATCAGATAATTTAGCAAGTGCCATCAGTGTGATGAAATCAAAGTAATGAAGTATAAAGGTCAGGTGACTCAAATGAAAGTAATTAGTCATTAAACATTACAATAAATATTAGTTACAACTTTCATAGAGATCGATGGATCGTTTGTTAAGGCAAGTAATTTATACCATAACCAAAAAGATAAAGAAGAATCTACCGTAGACACTTTCTACAAAAGAATAATGCCATGGTAAGAGTGTAGAGATTGAGGATGAATCAATATTTGTGTATAATACAAACAAGCAAAACCGCAGACATACATAGACAAATACATACATATAACTTTGTGTTATACAAATGTATGGTGGTAATATGGATGCTAACTTTTATGTTTATTAAATAGTTTTGAGTTTCTAAAGTAACCAAATTGCATTGGAATACCAAATTAACTTACTTATTGGATTGTGCATACTAGTATGTAGAAGGGGAGACGTTAGAAACTAGCAAGCAATACAGTGAATACACATAAACTTGCCAGCATGGATTTCATGGTTTGAATATCACCACTTTTTTGGGACTTTGAAAACTAAACACTCTTAAAGTAACTTTTTCATCATCCCAAATTAAATCAAACTTTTTAATTCTACTCCAGCATATTGAAAAGGGCAAGTCTTACGAACTTTACCAACTTCTTTTAGTGATCCAACTCTCCAAAAGAATATAATCAAATATCTTATGGAAATAAATCAATTACCATGTTAATGTACAGTCAATCCTGTCACTATTCCAATAGCCCTTGACTTCAAAAGTCAAATAAATTACTCTCTCAATCCACAACTCATATTGAATTTCATAACACTTGAATAAATACTTAAATAGCTAAATAGAGAAGCATTCATAAGAAGTCGAGTATCCAAACTACAACAACAAATTTGGTAAGCCAATCTTACCATTCACAATAATATCAATTTTACATGTTAAAAAGAATTCCAATTAGCATCAAATTGTAGCATATTCTTACTTTTAGGAAAGGCAATATACAACTTCCATATTAAGCAGGTCTCAATATGACAACATTCCACCAAAACAAACAATTAGCACACAAAAAAACAAGTAACCCTAAATTTTCGCTAACATACAACCAATCCACAGTCAACACATCCAAAACAACAGTCAAATCCTAACTAATTTTCAAAATATAAAAAATACACAAATCAACTTCAATTCATCTTCATTTTTACCGTAAAAAACTGAAGCTGAGCAGAGAGCAAGCAGACGAAACACAAACAACAGCATTAGCGAACTAATCATCTTGTACTCGAACACATAAACACCATCGTCAACCTCAACTCATGACCTAGGGTTTCACACTCGCACCGACACAAGCCTCCGTTGCTTCCGTCACCGCCACGTCAGCACACCGTCACCAACACCTCCACGTAAGCAAAACTAACCGTAAACCTAGCTCATTTACCGCAATGCAGATCCATAAGCTACGGCAACAATCTGAAGCAATCAACTGAGTGAGCTAGAGAGAGAAACAGAGATCTAGAGAGAGTGAGTAGTTAGATCTTGTACGAATTGAACCAAATTGAAGAGCTAGGGTTTACTGTGTGTATGTAGTGTGTAGTGTGTGTGAGAGAGATGAAGAAGGACTAAAATGACAGCATGAGGAAACAGGGGAGATGAAACTTGAAGAGTGGTGTGGGGGTATGCGAGTGATGTGGGGTCGGGTTTTTTTATTATTATTTTTTTTTGTTTTGTTTTTTAACTGGGCTCGGAACCACCTTCAGTAGTAGTGGGAACCACCTTCAGTAGTAGTGGCTGAGTAACGCTTTTGAGACGGAATGTCATCCGTCCATATTAATGTTGATGGTTCAGGCAGCTCACCCAATAACTTCAGGAGAAAACTCATCACTGTAGAAAACCCCTTCAATTAGTTTTTCGAGATAGACTCTTAAACAAGGGAGATGAAGGTGGGTCGGTTTTTTTATATTTTTTTTAACAACTTTCGAACTGACTTCAATACCCGAGTGAGTCTTCTAAGAGCATCCATAACGAGATGTGCAACCCAAGGTGTGACGGATCTACGTGGTGGACGAGGTGGTTACAAACTTCCTTCTGGAGCAAAGTCCTCGAACCAAAGGTTGTTCCTGCAAACTGGTTAGGTAGGCAAATTTCTCTCTCTTTTCTCACATACACACTTATAGATATATTATATATGTATGTTATTATTTTAATAAGTTTTGTGGAGTTTTGTTGTGGAATAAATTGTGATTTTTAAGAAAAGTTTGAAATTTGGCTTAGAGCTGATATGTCAGTTTGTGAAATTTTATTGTTGTAGATGCTTTAAAACAGAATGTCAAATGTTCATGCCGATGTTGACGTTTCAGTGGACTCACCCAAAAACATCATCAAAAAGAAAATCCATAATTGTGTTTAGGTTTCGAAACAGCGACTCTTAAACCTTAACCGTTATCACCATGTCGTTGAACCGGAAGGCAAATTGGGAGGTGGGGTCAGTTATTATTGCACGCTCCAGATCTAGCAGAGTGTATGATGAGTGTCTGGTGTACGCGCGTGTGATTTACTGCTGAAAGAGAAAAGACTGTACGGGTGTTAATAATAATGTTGTTTATGGTTAATGGAAAGAATAGAAGGGTCTGTTTGTTTTTTGTTTTTGGTGATAAGTTGTTAATTTCGCCTTTATGTATCATAATGCCTTTGTTGACTTGCTTTTGTTTTGTAACAGAAGCAATATATAATCAGTACTTAAGATTTTGTTGATTATTATAAGATTGTGCGTTGTTATTTAATTGAGTTAGTTGTATGTGTAAGTATAAAAGGTATACTTTTTTGTAAGCACTTGATGTAGTATGCTTCTTCTAAATATGTTACAAGCTTGTCTTTTGACTGTTTAGGCTTTTCTATTTTCTAGGTTGTGTATTGTATTGAACATGTTATAGAATTAATGACTATTTGTATCCAGAATATTTATTGTAGTTATTTTCTTATAACTATAACTTATCTGATTTTCTTTATAATTAGGCTATCAGGTATGGACGCCGGATTGCCACTGAGAAACTGACCTGGAGAGCGGTGCCGGCAGCAAACACCGCCCCAGGCTAGTTGGCGCTGCCCAGCGGCGAGGATGCTGTGGAATATTCACCGCCTAAATGCCGCTGTGATCCTTCTTTGAAGTCTTAAATAATTATTCATCCCTTTTTTTGTTGAGTGTTGTAGAAAATAATTGATGAAGAAGAAGATAGAGCATACTGTAATTTTAGGGTTTTCATTTTTTAAATGAACACAGATGGAGATGATGTCTATAACTCTATATACATGAAGAGGATGATAGTTAAATTTAATTCTTTTTAGAATTGGGCTTTTAATGGGTTTGTAAAAAAAATGGGTAAAAATTTTATAGAATGGGCAATATTAGAGATTTGGGTGTGTATTTCTTAAGAACTTAGAAATTTATTAATTATAATAGTGTAATCCATTATTTAACTTTTAAATTTAGTTACATTAAATTAATTTGAGTTATATAAATATTATTATTTTAATTAAAATGAGGGTAGTGGTGAATTGGTGTCTATTTCCATGATATTATGAAAAAGAGTGAAATAAAGTGTCGTATGATTTATGCTGACGTGACACTGTAAAGTAATAAGCAAAATGGCATCCATAGCATATAGTCTTACATCAATTTACTTTATAAATAACTTAGATCAGTAATATACACAATATTAATGAGTTTTCATTATTGCGTTTAGTATTAAAGCCAATAATTGATCAATAATATACAACAAGATTTAGAATTTGTGACCACTTTTTTAAGCATGGTATTGATTTATGATGTTATATGTGTGATTTAACATATAGGAGACAAGTTCTTAAATATACGGCTATCTTAGAATATTATTTAACAATTAATTTTGGATTCCTATGATCAACAAAGTAAGCAAGAGGCACATCTTATTATTCATCTCCTCTTGCCTCAGAGATATAGGGACGGACCTACTCTTACTGTATAGGGGTCGGCTGACCCCTGTGAGCAAAAAATAAATAGTGTTATTATAGGGTTAAAATCCTGACTGGTCCCTGTAAAATTTTGACACCGATCCCTGTGAAATTTCGAAATCTGATGGGTGATGAAAGAAAAGTAGAAGAAAGAATTTGGAATTTTTTCTACGGCTTATGCAAAGGTGGTCTCAATGGTGTATTTGGAAGATTAAGATGAAACTGAAAAACATATAGCTGATAGGTGCCCTAACTGATTTTTAATTAAACAGGCTTTTTACGATGTATTAGAGGCCCAGTTAAAAAGCTATCTTATTTAGACTTGAAAGAGATTACTTGAGCCACAAAGACTTTATTTAAAAATTTTAGAAATCAACTTGAAAGTGATTACTGGAGCCATAAAGACTTTATTTAAAAATTTTAGAAATCAAACTCATTCTTCTTTGTGTAAACGTAAAAAAAAACGGAAAAAAAATATATATCTAACAATAAGTCTGGGTTAGGTTAAAAAAAAACTATAGCCCAATAAGTCTATCACTATAGTTTATTTATTTATTATGTTTATATTTAGTATTAAATCATATAAATTCTTTTGGTTCTTTATTGTTTACATTTTATTTGATTTCATTTATCATCTTTTCTATTTTTTAGATTATATGTATTTTTTATAACTTACTTTTACACAAAAAGGACCTTAAAACAAATATTGATTGGTATGCATGACTAATTTAGAGTTAACAACTTCAAATTTGTCAAGTGATTGTATATCAACAAGAAAAATATATATTTTAAATACATTTATGCGAGTATGAATTATATTTTACATTTATTTTTGTCGAATTAGACAAAAAAAAATTATATACCAATTTGACCCGACCCGAACAGCCGAACCAGAAAAGAAAATTCCTTTTTATATAATTGGAACCGACCAAAAAATTTTCCGACCCTTGTGAGAAAGTTTTCTAGATTCACCACTGCAGAGATATATCGTATGTGTATTGGTAATGTTTTTTTGTTTTTCAAATAAGTTGCATCTTGCTCATAAATTATACATAGTAAAAAAAATAAAGTAAAAACAAGTTTGATATCACTTTTTAAGTCTTTCATTCCTTCATATCACTTGACTCTCTAACCGGGTATATAAATCAGTCAATCAATCAAACTAGGTAAAATACTTCACCTATAGTCAAGCTATTAGTAGGGTTTAGGAAAGATGGTTAGTAGACAAATCGTATTTCTAATCAAGTATAATAATACTTAGCTTATTATTAACTAGTTTTAGAGCCCGTGTCACACACGGGATAATTCAAATTATAAACTTATAAGTAAAAAAACTAATTACATAGTGTATATGAAAAAAAATGTATTACATCTATGCTTGTAATGTGTACATAAATTGATTTTATTTATATATATCACAAAATAATTTTTTTAAATGAACTTAATAAAAAAATGCTCGTGCAAAAACGTACCTGAGAATGCTTCTTTTTATTGAAAAATTCATTCTCGGTGCATATATGTATAATTGAAAGACTTTTGGTTATGAACCAATTTCGGAAATAAAGCTTCTCCTACGATAGTAGTTCTAACCACTCAGCTTAAATATAAAATGAGCGTTAACTTTATTGATATATTTATCAATTTACCACCCATCAAAGGAAAGTAGTGTAACATTTCGGATTTTCTAAACCGTATTCGTTTACTCATAACCCGAACCGGGAATATTTTAGATCATTATAATTAATCAAAAATCAAATAATTATGAATTTTTAAGTTCCTAATGTTCACTATAGGCCCTTCATGTTTTATACAATGCTTATTCCTTAATTATTGCATAAAAGTTCAACAAATGATCAAATACTAAACTTTAGGGACTAAAATTGTTAAAAAAACAAACTCCAAACCCATTGTGGGCCGGGGCGCTGCGCGACCACCAAGGGTGGTGGCCGCCGCGCGGCGCTATGGCCATACTGTGCAGATCGTTTGATTAAACATGTTTACTAGTTCATTTTTGGCCCGAAATCAATTATATTAGGTATGTTTGAGTGAATTAAGGTCCAGGTAAACATCATATAACTAAAATACAACTCCTAATTTGTTTTCCCCTGGTCAAGATCATATATATTAGTATATTTCATTGATTATTTCCTTAAAACGTATTTACTTGCTTAAACGGGCCAAAAAGCCTATAATCAGTTCGGTTTAGCTATTCCTATATAAACAAGTCATAACCATCTGCTGTAAACTTTAATCTAACCCTAATCCACCTCCTCCAGCCATCACTAGCCTCTGCCATCTCGCAAACCCTTCGGTTTTTACATATTCATTAAAGATACAAGACTTGATCGTTGACTTTGCTTGCTTTAAGACATTTGACTTCCATTTCTCATCAATCCTTTCACATTCCGGGTAAGTTGTAAACTGTAAAATCGTTCATACATATTTCCTAGTCAATAACCTTCAATCAATTTCGGTGGTTGAAGGGTGTTGACTGGTCAATTGCTTTAAAACCAGTTAAAGGGCAAAACAATCAACAAGTTTGACTTTACGTTTTCTCATGGTTCTGGTCGGATTCAACGTTCGGTTCATAAGACTTTTATTCTTGAAACGTGATTTTAAGGCTACTTCCCAAAACCCAACTTCCGACTCGCTGTTCGGATTCTGGTCTGTACTAGCTCGCTTAACTCTTAAATTCAACATAACTAGAGTTCTACTCATCCGTTTGGATTGATTCCAGAGGCATTAAGTTTGTTTTTATTTATAGTTTAATATCACAAAGTTTCAGGTTCTGATCGGTTATCTCGTTTGACGCGTATTGGACGACTCGCTTATTCGTTGACTCGTTTATTCTTAAATATACTCACTTGCCTTTAATCTAATGTGAGTTTTATCATTCCCCTATTTTACTTAATTTTCACAAACGTTTTGGGGACATATGCATATATCATACTATACATACATATCTATATACACATACATATCAAAAATAGCAAACGTGTAATTGTGTGTGATTAATCAAATCTACTTGTTATGTGCTTACTTGTTTATGTGCGCATTCGTGCTCAGAGAGGTCCCGCATATCCCCATGTATTGGGTTCTCATTCTGTTGACCACCGCCCGATTCGCTTGGCAACGGTCTTATTCTATTTATTTGCTCATGGTTGATTTGTCGGCGCCCGATTCGCTTGGCAATGGTTTAATCGACAACTTACTTGCTTATGTTTGATTTCATTACCGCATTTATTACGTTTTGCTTATTTATTATATTAACATTATTTTTTGTGTCATAAATTGGTGATAAACGCACTCAACATGTTTGTTGACAAAACTCCATTTTCTACACATATGCAGGTTACTTGAAGTGGGAGTATGGACACTTAGAAAAATCTTAGGGTTATATTGAAGACAAACTTGAATTTAAATGGTTGTAAATATTTATTTGAAGTATATTGTTGTATTTGATTATTGTGTGTATTATTTGAACAAAATAATTAATTAGATATTGTCATTTATATTTATGATAGTATCTTCGAGCTGTGAGCAATAGGATCACGTCCCGGCATTTCCGCCTTAGGTTGGGGTGTGACAAGTAGAACATTAAATTGTAACAATGGATGTTCTTCAAGAGCTATGTTTTTCTGAGCTACACCATGAAATTTTTTTTGATAAGTTTCAGAGGGCTTCTTGACTTTGTCATAATGACAACATAAAAAATAACATGTTAACCCACTCAATTTTGTGAATATTCATTTGAGCATAGTTTTGCATGACATGCTCCCCATACAACGTTCTGATCACCATTGAAGGAAAAATTAATGTTGACATAAATATTTCAAATTTGATAAAAGTTAGAAGCATTGACAGGCATGGGGGTGGCACGTTGAAAGTGTTCGCAATCTTTTCTTATATTTTAATAGTTGAGGGAAAAATAGTCAGCTTGTCAAATCCCGAACCTTTTAATTATTTCAAAAAATGCTCTTAAAAATAAATTTGAAACCCGAATCATGTTTAAACTTCTAACTTTCATACTTTTGACATTTTAAAGTCAACACTTTGAACCTCTAACAAATTTGACGATAAATCTATTTTGCATTCTCAAACTTTTAAAAATACTCAAAATTTTCATTTTTGACATGTTACAAATTTTAACCTAAATGCAGTTAACTTATACCGAACAATCTATTTACCAACTTTTGACCCATAAAATCAAATTTAAGTTCCAAAAAAAACCCGAAACAATTTTCATTTGAGAAACATGATTTGTTGTTGATTTTTTAAATTCATCAAGTATTTTGAAATATATAGTAAAATAATATGTTAATATTTATATTTATAAAAATATATAGATATTATATAAATATAATGTAAAAGGAAAGTGAATCATTATTGATTTATTACATATATTAGGGTATGTTAGTTTTGGAGGAAAAAAAATTGTAAGAATTAATCAAACATGACAAGTGTCCACATTTATTTTACTTTATTAGAATAGGTAGATGTGATGAGGTATACCGTATGCAATGTTTATTACTAAATATAAGTTTGAAAGTATCATATTATTGATTAGTTGGTTGGTATTTCTAATGAGAACAACAAATCTCATTATTTGTTTGCTTCCACCCACTAAGATTTCCACTTGTAAAGTAATGAAAAACAATTAACGTAATTAAATATAAAGTTTGAGTGGGATGGTTTATATTAGTGTTTGTTTTTGGCCTTCTGGTTGGGTTAGTTTTGAGTTTGACCACATGTCCAAAGATTCTTGAATTATTAGTGTGAATATATATATATATATATATATATATATATATATTAAAAACAAAAAAAATATATTTAATAAACACCTTTTTATTTATATAAAATGGTTGATGCTAATATAGAGTATAACCATCCATCTATTGGGTAGTTTTGTAACATTTCAAATTTTTGATATGATATATCTAGCATATTATATATTGAATAAAATATCGGTGTCATGCTGAATTTATTCAGTTTTCTTTATAGAAAAGAGAGCTTGCTAGGAAAAGTGGTCTAACGAATCAAGAGGGAACATCCAACGAAAGAGGAGAATCAAGCAATGTTGATCCTAATCGCCTGATCGTTTATGGAGAATTTGTGAGGCTAAAGAGGTCGGTTCTTAATAATTAATCAATGCTTGAGAAGAGGATTGGTTGTATGAAGATGTTATATTCAAATTGTAACACTTATCCTACTCACGACTTGGTTGGTTTTTCCTGTGATTTAATGGCATATTTTTAAGACAATACTATCATGGTTTGTTTTCTTGGATATTTGGTTTGGTTTGAACATATTAGTTTGACTAGGTTGGTAACCCGTGTATTACACATACTGCAAAATGATATAATGTCAATAAAAAATGTTTATATATTCGATACAAGTTATATATGAAATCAAACATGAAGTATATGTCATAGCATATAAAACAATTATAATTATATAAAAAATTCATAATGCCAAATAATTTAGTAAGGTATAACAATTTCTCATAAATGAAATTATATATTACACTAAATATTATAGTAACGAAGGATTAGAACATTAAATTGTTTATAAAGAAATTAATTGGAAAAAGTTTCCACCGGGTTTGAAAATACATGAATAATGAATTTGATTTCAAGTTAGAAAATATTATCCTTTAATATAGCCCATTTCGATTCAAAATCATTCTGATCATGACCCATTTTTACCCGTTCGTTTCGACCTGAACTAATTTGATACTCTTTTAAAACAACTTGTTTTGTGCCGGACTTATTTTACTCAAAAAGACACATCCTAAACTTGTTTGAACCAAACACGTAACCCTCTTTGACACGCATGTTTTGATTGAACCAATTTGATATTCTTTTAAAACAACCCGTTCGACCCAAACACTTTTCATTCATAACCTGTTTCGAGCCGAACTAATTTTACTAAAAAACCATTGACCTGAACTAAATATGAGCCTGATCCGCTCGTTTAAATTAACATAAAAACTATAAAGACATGAATAATAAATTTATCTTTGTTTTTATATATAAACTTTTATGTAATATTGTAGTTTTTAAATTTGTTTTTAAGATTCATGCAAAACAAGAGGTTGAATCTTACACGCACATAAAATAATCATGACCGTATTTTAGTTGAAATTGGTGAAGCTTGCTCACTCACATATACAGAAACAAGCTTAGTCCAACATCATTGGTTATGTCGTTTGCCAACTATGAGCGTATTGGTTTTGTCCATTACGGGTTGATCACAACTGTATCAAAAAAAGTCAAAAAGAAACTTTGATAAGGGCAAATAATTTGCGAAATATTATGAACTGTTTGATAACAAACCGTATCCTTAAACCTAAAACATATCACACTACTATAATTTCTTTTCAACTACGCTTTAATTTTTATGCCCAAATGTAGTCAACTTATACCAGACAATTTTGACCCATAAATTCGTAATACCTCTTTCAAAAAAATTCAGCCAATTGATCAAGCTGTTGAAACCAGCCATTCTTTTTTAGATAATAACTTAATTGAGATAATTAGAAAATGTTAATAATATAATTTTAAGTATTAATAATTTTAAATTAATAATATAATTTTAAGAAATTCATATTTGTTTAATTGAGTTAATTAATAAATATTAAATAATAATAAAATAAAAATTTATTAAACTGAATGAATGGTAATTAAAAAATTAGTTAATTATGTGGAATATGTATAAATGAAAATTGATTAGTTGGCATCCTATGTGGATGACATATTTGAAGGCCATGTGAAAAACATGTTTTGCTTTAATAAAATAGTTAGATATTTAGATTAGATTGTTGCGGTTATGTATATAGGGTCAAGTTATTCTACAAAGAGGGACAAAAATAATAAGGATGAGAATAATTTGTAGGCACACAAAAAAACCCTTAAAAAATTAATAAAAAAAATCAAAACTCAAAATTTAATAAAAAATGAAAAAAAGTAAAAACATAAAAAAGTTTCTACTGTCTTTCTCATTCTAAAAAAAACAATGTTGAGTGAAAAACATCATTGTGTCTTTTTGTTATCATTGTGTTTATTTCCTCCATTGATTGTGTTTTTTTTCTTGGCATTATGTCTTTTTTACTTGATATTGTGCTATATTACTCAACATTATTTTATATTTTATTCGGTATTTTGTCTTTTTCAGTTATAATTGTGTCTTTTGTTCATTTTCATCATTGTGTCTTTGATCTCGGCATTGTGACTTTTCGTCGGTTTTTTTTTGTATGGGAATGATGGGGGGAAACATTTTAGTTTTTTATTTATACCTTGAGTTATGATTGTTTTATAATTTTTTTAAATTTATTTTTAAGGGGTTTTTTGTGTGGTCACAAATCCTTCTCACACTTCTTATTTTTCCCCCCTTTGTATTTTAACTTTACCCTATGTATATAATCTACATAGTTGTAAGTAAACTATGGATAACTAAAACATATACAAACAATATAGGCCTCTAAACAAAGTAACAAACTGAACGCTTGGTGAATTGTTCGTGAACTGTTCGGTGAAAAGTTTGTTTATGCTCATTTATTTAATAAACGAATGAACATGAACAAAATATTGGTGTTCGTTTAATTAAAAGAACAAACATGAACACATGTTCCGTTCATTCGTTTATGTTCATGAACATTCATTTATGTCTGTTTATTTATGTCCGTTTATGTATTAATAGAAAATAATTAAATATTATCTGGATAGGTTATCTGCTTAAAAGTTTTATATTTGTTAATTTGTGTTCATTTAAGTTCGTTATGTTTGTTTGTGTTCATTTACATTTGTTCATATATGTTTGTTTATCTTTGTTCAGTTATGCTCATTTAGATTTTAAACAAACGAACATAAACGAACACAATTGTCCATTTTTAAATAAACGAATATGAACATAAATATTTGTTCGATTAAGGGGGTGTTTGGGATTCCTTATTTTACCTCATTATAACTTTTCATTAAGTTAATAAGTTACAAAATTGTAACTTATGAAACTTTTACTCTCACAACATAAGCAATCCTAAACACCTTATTACTTTTCAAAAAGTTAATAAGTTATAAGTTGGCGAAAATAAGAAATCCCAAACACCCCCTTAAGGTGCGTATTCTTTTAAAGTTAAATGAATGAACACGAACATGCCCTTGTTCGCGTTATTCACATTGATGAATACATCGATCTCAATCTATAGGCTTTGCCGATTTTATTTGCGTTCGCTTGTGTTCGTGAATCGTTCGTGAACACATTAATTTTCTTAACAAAATAACACGAACATAATTCCTTGTTCGGTAAGTGTTTGTGGATTGTTCATGAACACATTTTTTCTCAACGAATGAACATGAACAAAGATCTGTTTGTGTTCGTTCGGTTCGTTTACAGCCCTAAATATAGTGTGATAGTTTTCTAAATACATAGTTTACACATGCGTATTTTCAAAAAATAGAAAAAATCAAAAGACACGACTCATTGATAAAATGATTTAGATTTTTTTTACAATAATTTCGTTTGTTTTAATTGACCATTTATACATGTGAAAAAGATAATCATTTTTTTTTTATAAAAAAATGACCTTCAAACATCTGCTCTAAAAGTGGTGTCTGTAATCTTTTAACAATAAACTAGGTTTTATCGCCTATATTACGGGGGTTGTTTTCATTTTTCGTTTTCTAATAGTTATATATTTTTTGGATTTTAATTTTATTTATTGTAAGAAAGATAATAATATACTTAGGGTCATGATGAAAAGGTTTCACAAATTAATAAGATGTTATAGCCTGTTTAAAAGCTATCTGGTTTATTGAGACCCATGGCGCGCTTACTTTTTTACTATAAAATTGTTTCTTAATATAAATAATATATTTTTTTAAAAAAAATTGGATATTAATTTTTAGTATATCCCTATTCTATAAGATTTTTATATCAAATATTTGGTGAAATTAATTTTTAATATTATGAGATGTTGTAACTTGTTTAAGGGTTATATGGGTTTGGTGAGACCCATACCCGTGAATTCAGGTCAAATGCATGAGAAGCCTCCATTTACAAAATACAAATAAAGTAATCTAGTGGCTTGAGAGAACGTGTTTTAGCCACCGTGTTACGGGGGTTTTATTTAGATTTTTGTTTTTAATCGTTTTGCTATTTTTATATTTTGTAATGATTTGTTTTATTTTTTAACATATTTTTTTAATTTAATACGTATATAGTAGTTTGTTACGTTAATTACATTTATTTAACGATATGACTCTTTCAATTGAGATGTGTAGGTTTCTTAGATTTTTAACGAACCAACATAAACGAACATGAATATGTTGATTTTTTTAAAACGAACAAACATGAATACAAATATTTGTCTTATGAAAAAGTGGCGGTTAATGTAGGTTACGATGGTGGTTGATGCATGAAATGGGAGGTTGACGATGGTGGGTGGTAATCATAAGTAAATCGGTGATTGAGATGATAGACCAGCGACCGAGAATATGTAGATGAGAGAAATTATTAACATTTGATGTTAAAAGGATTTCACAAATAAATGAGATCTTATAGCCCGTCTAAGGGTCATTCGGGTTTGGTGAGACCTATTGTCACATCCCAACCTAAGGTGGAAATACCGGGACGTGAGCTGATTGTTCACAGCTCAAAGTACCTATCATAAATAAAAATGACAATAACTATTAAGTTAATTATCTCATTTAAAGTGCACATATATCCATAACACAATAAATAATTTAAAACAAATAATCCAATCAAGATAAATGTAATCTTCATTAAATTCCCTATGGTCTTTACTAGATGTTCTTTTCACATCAAACTTCAATTCAAAGGCAGCCTGCATATGCATAGAAAATAGAGTTTGTCAACAACACATGTTGAGTAAGCTTATCACTAGTTTTTGCAATGTTATAATAATAATAATATAAGAAATAAGCAAACGTAATAAATTGCGGTAAATAAATCAAACCATGAGCAAATAAGGTGTCAATTAATCATTGCCAAGCGAATCAGGCATTGGTAAATAAACCATGAGTAAGTAATAAGACCGTTGCCAGGGGAATCGGGCGTGGGTCAATAGTATGATCATACTACAAATGAGAATATGTTGCACCTCTCCGAATATGAATGAATAAACAAATAAGCACGTAGCAAGTATATTCGATTAATCACACGTAATTACACGTTTGCTATTTTGAGATATATAGATAATATAATATGAAATACGAATAAGTACGCATATGTCCCTAAAACTTGTAAAAACTTAGTAAAATAGGGGAATGATAAAACTTACATTGATTCGTATGCAAGCGAATAATAACAATAATAAACGGTTAAGAAGTAAACGGATCATCCGTTAACGCGTCGAAAAAAATAAACCAACTGAACCCGGAAAGTGAAAGGATCAACCAAAAAGAAGAGTCAATGGTCGATGTATAAGCAAAGTCAACCTTCAAGGCTTGTGTCTTCAAGTAAAACGGCAAAAACGAGCAAGACGATGAAGGCCAGAAGCAAGTGACGGCTGGGGAGTGATATATTAGGTTTAGGGAAGTTTGTGGCAGATGTTAGATGATGTGTTTATATGGGAAACACTAAAACGAACCATATTTAGTTAATTTACTCGTTTAGGAAACTGAATAAGCATTAAATAACAAAATCAATATTATAAGCAGTAAAATTTGTTCTTGGGCAAGGGGTAATGAATATTGACATGTACTTAGGGTATGTGAGTTTTCTTGGGGCTTAATTCACTCGATTTAGTAAAAAAAATAAGCGATTTCGGGTCAAAAACGAACTAGGAAACAAAAAACATAACGAATCTGTGCACAGTAGTGGCGGCGGCGCGTGGTGGTGAAGACTAAGGCTGGTCGCGCCGCGCCCTGATCATCTGGGGGAAAATTTTGATTTTCTGACAATTCCAGTCCCTTAACTTTCTAAAATTGCTAAGTTTTGATTATTTTAAAGTTAAAACAAAACATGAACAACCTTAAGAACTTAAAGGGTATAAAAATGAAAATGTAAATCTTAATTACTTAAACTTGTTTAATTTGATTACTAATAAAGATCCGAAAATGTTCCCGGATCGGGTTATGTGTAAACGAATACGAGTTCGAAAAATCCGAGATGTTACACCCATGACCCGTGAAAATTAGTGTTTGATGATTAAGGGGTTTCACAAATAATTGAGATGTTATAATCCGTTTAAGAATAATCCGGGTTTCGTAAGACCCATACCCGTGAATTCGGGTCAAACGCATATGAAGACAGGATTCAGGAATGAAGCAATATGATGGCCTGAGAGGTGGTGGGGAGCAACCACATCGAGACACTTAGGATTTTTATGTTGGTAATTATATAGATAGATAGATTAATTCATATTTATATACTATTTCAGTTCTATATATTGTTTTATTTATTAGTAGATTAAAAGATAAACAATGTTCGTAAAAGTAAAATTTAACAATTTATTTATGATCAAACAATACATTATATACTGTAAGAAAAGTAAAAGTGAATGTATTATATTTAAGATATTTTTAAGATTAATGAGTTATTTTTATTTTATTAATTTTTTATAAAAATATCTCATGAGCTAATATGAACATGTATTTTGCAATAAATTAAACGGCAAGAAAGGAAAAATAATCATATGTATTATTTTTATTTTATCCTGTTTCAATAAAAAATCCCTCATGTGATAACATAAATGTTTGCAATAAATTAAACTGCAAGAAGGGAACATAATACTATATGTATTGAAGATCAACTACTTGGAAATATAAGTTAAGAACTCAACCTTACTTTGAAAATTTACAGACTTTATAAGTTACCAAAAAAAATTAAAAAATTAAGTAGTCTTCAACTTGGTAGAGCACAATTTGCCTCTAGTTCTTCAAAAATAAGTTGTTTCGCTAGATCCAAAGCACTTGTTCTATTTTTGCTACTGAATTTCAAGCAATTACAATTACTTAACACCATAATCTATTGAAACTTTGTTGTTTTTTAGGTTTTCATTCGTGTAGCATTTAATTTTGTAGCTTTATGATATAAACTTGGATTTTGGGTTAGGGCTTTGAACTATTCAGCAATGCCATGCTTACTTGCCGATGTCTCATGATTACATGAAGATGTTTGGATTTTTCATATTTTAGAAGAAGTCATTGTCGATCCATCTAAGTTCTTTATTGAAATGTCGTCTTGATTTTTTGGTTTGGTATGAAGTTGTGGGTCATTTTGAAGCGTATTTGTTGTATATGATGAACTAGTTCTTGAAATATGAAGACAAGTCGCTTTACTTGCATAAAATGTCACTCCAAATATGCCAAAAACTACAATGATGGTTTTTCTAACGAGACATGGTGATCGTAGATGTTGACCAGCAGTGGGAGGCTAGAGATAATAAATAGAAATAGGTTGGGTAAATTAAATATATTTATTAAATAATCACAAATTAAATATAATTGTTATATGTAAATCAGTTAATGGGGCCGTTCAAAAAAACAAAAAAAATCAGTTAATGGGTTTTAAAGAAAAGCACCAAATGGGCCTTTTGAATTAAAATGGGTTTAGTTTTAATTTTACAAATGGGCCTAAGATGTATTGAGTTTGAACTTTGAATTGAGTTTAACATATATCATGTATGTGTGCACGTATGTATGTATGCATGTATTAAAAACCTTCGAGCCTTATGGAGGAATGGGTCTGGGGTTGTCGCCTTCCCCATGGGGCAGCCCCGAGCTAGCCAGATCCAATTTTTGAAAGCAAACTTAAAATGACTTCAATTTTACTTGTTAAGAGAAAACTCTTATCACACGTTCAAGTATGTTTTGTATTGCATTTCTAATAAAAAAAACACTCAAAGTTTCTTCAAACCAAGTGCTCAGCCCCTAATCAAGTTGGTCTGGCCATCGGCTATGATTTAACTAGTTCGTTATAAGTTTACAAACTTTCTTTATAATCACTCCAAACTTTTCTACCATATTTGTATTTTATAGTTCGTTATACCATATGACTACATATCACTAAATTTAACAAAATACACAAGTCAACTTTTATTGAACTATTAATTAATGATATATTAAAAATCAACTTTTTTAAGAGACGTTTACTGTTCATTTTTTAAATAATTTTTTATTACTGCATGATTGTGAAACTGACTTTACTTTTTTAAACCTGCGTGTCCTTACTATACATATAATACTAGGTTACGACACGGGTGGACGTATAGAAATCGTCTAACAAACATATATAATTTTATATTATATTGCAATTTGTAGTATGTTTTCTAGAACGACAACATGATATTTAGTTGTAAATAATACTGGTACGAAAGGAAATTATTGTCAGATATAAATATAAACCAAAATAAGATACGACGTACAATGTTTATAAACCCAATTAAAAGTTAAAAATTTAAAATTCATAAACTAATAAGTGTGTAGTTAGCGTAAAACAAAGCATGTGTCTACCATGAGTTCATATTCATATTCAACCAGGAAATCAAAGAGACGCTTGATAAGAAAAATTGATTAAGGCTCAATGGGCTACATATTTAACCAACATGAATTAAAAAATTATAGTTGATAAATAATCTATTTTCGTTCCTCATGGTTTTTGTGAGTATACATTTTTTTTGTTGATTAACAAATAGTAGATAATATGTTGAGTACAAATTATCGAGGTGATCACTATATTGACTTTAATAAAATGTTTAATATTATTAATGATTTGGAAAATCATATACCATAGGTAATCTAATTTTTAACACACAAAAAAGACAACAAAATGCAAATGTTATAAAAGTATGTTTTTAAAAGTAAGATAATTAAAACAATTAAGTGTAACAAATTTAAAAAAACATTTACTTTTCCAAATACCAGGTATGTTAAAGACTTAAATTTTAAATTAACATATTACCTTATAATATAAAATAACTAAATTATAAAGCAAACCAT